>NW_026906283.1:0-92000 GCF_033807715.1 Cololabis saira | reverse complement strand
AATTTCTTCTACTACTAAATGAATGGCAGTCAAGTTCTTTATTTAGTGAGTTTGCCTGCTTGAAGTCTGCAAAGAGATTTAAAATGACATGTATACTTGGGGTGCCTGGTTTCTATCTAGTTTTTTATCTGCCTTTTTGAGGGGAATTAGCTCAAATGGTAGAGCGCTCGCTTAGCATGTGAGAGGTAGTGGGATCGACGCCCACATTCTCCACTTTGAGCTCTTTATGTTTCATTAGTGAAAAGTTGAATGAGCAACAGTTGCCTGTTCGTTTGAAACCGCTCTTCAGTAACAGTCACTGCAGGCTAGCTGTATTAGCTTAGCATATCTCATGGTAGCATCTCAAAGTATCTCATCTGACTTGTGAATCACTTTTGTGGAAACTACCCTCATTTAAGATGTTGCTAAATAAAAGTCAAAATTTGAATGAGCAACAGTTGCCTGTTCGTTTGAAACTGCTCTTCATTAACAGTCACTGCAGGCTAGCTGTATTAGCTTAGCATAGCTCATGGTAGCATCTGAAAGTATCTCATGTGACTTGTCAATCACTTTTGTGGAAACTACCCTCATTTAAGATGTTGCTAAATAAAAGTTAAAATTTGAATGAGCAACAGTTGCCTGTTTGTTTGAAACTGCTCTTCATTAACAGTCACTGCAGGCTAGCTGTATTAGCTTAGCATAGCTCATGGTAGCATCTGAAAGTATCTCATGTGACTTGACAATCACTTTTGTGGAAACTACCCTTATTTCAGATGTTGCTAAAAAAAAGTGAAAAGTTGAATGAGCAACAGTTGCCTGTTCGTTTGAAACTGCTCTTCATTAACAGTCACTGCAGGCTAGCTGTATTAGCTTAGCATAGCTCATGGTAGCATCTGAAAGTATCTCATGTGATTTGTCAATCACTTTTGTGGAAACTACCCTCATTTAAGATGTTGCTAAATAAAAGTGAAAATTTGAATGAGCAACAGTTGCCTGTTCGTTTGAAACTGCTCTTCATTAACAGTCACTGTAGGCTACATGTATTAGCTTAGCATAGCTCATGGTAGCATTTGAAAGTATCTCATGTTACTTGACAATCACTTTTGTGGAAACTACCCTTATTTCAGATGTTGCTAAAAAACGGGCTTACTGCCATGATTTCACTTGTCATTTCATCCGCTCAGTTAAGTTTATTATCAATTTTATTTATCATTTTAACCAAACAACGAAAACATCTTTATGCTGTCGTTTTAGGACTGAATTTCTTCTACTACTAAATGAATGGCAGTCAAGTTCTTTATTTAGGTAGTTTGCCTTCTTCAATTCTGCAAAGAGATTTAAAATGACATGTATATTTGGGGTGCCTGGTTTCTATCTAGGTTTTTATCTGCCTTTTTGAGGGGAATTAGCTCAAATGGTAGAGCGCTCGCTTAGCATGTGAGAGGTAGTGGGATCGACGCCCACATTCTCCAATTTCAGCTCTTTATGCTTCATTAGTGAAAATTTGAATGAGCAACAGTTGCCTGTTCGTTTGAAACCGCTCTTCAGTAACAGTCACTGCAGGCTAGCTGTATTAGCTTAGCATATCTCATGGTAGCATCTCAAAGTATCTCATCTAACTTGTGAATCACTTTTGTGGAAACTGACCTCATTTAAGATGTTGCTAAATAAAAGTCAAAATTTGAATGAGCAACAGTTGCCTGTTCGTTTGAAACTGCTCTTCATTAACAGTCACTGCAGGCTAGCTGTATTAGCTTAGCATAGCTCATGGTAGCATCTGAAAGTATCTCATGTGACTTGTCAATCACTTTTGTGGAAACTACCCTCATTTAAGATGTTGCTAAATAAAAGTGAAAATTTGAATGAGCAACAGTTGCCTGTTTGTTTGAAACTGCTCTTCATTAACAGTCACTGCAGGCTAGCTGTATTAGCTTAGCATAGCTCATGGTAGCATCTGAAAGTATCTCATGTGACTTGACAATCACTTTTGTGGAAACTACCCTTATTTCAGATGTTGCTAAAAAAAAGTGAAAAGTTGAATGAGCAACAGTTGCCTGTTCGTTTGAAACTGCTCTTCATTAACAGTCACTGCAGGCTAGCTGTATTAGCTTAGCATAGCTCATGGTAGCATCTGAAAGTATCTCATGTGATTTGTCAATCACTTTTGTGGAAACTACCCTCATTTAAGATGTTGCTAAATAAAAGTGAAAATTTGAATGAGCAACAGTTGCCTGTTCGTTTGAAACTGCTCTTCATTAACAGTCACTGCAGGCTAGCTGTATTAGCTTAGCATAGCTCATTCTAGCATCTGAAAGTATCTCATGTGACTTGACAATCACTTTTGTGGAAACTACCCTCATTTCAGATGTTGCTAAATAAAAGTGAAAATTTGAATGAGCAACAGTCGCCTGTTTGTTTGAAACTGCTCTTCATTAACAGTCACTGTAGGCTACATGTATTAGCTTAGCATAGCTCATGGTAGCATCTGAAAGTATCTCATGTTACTTGACAATCACTTTTGTGGAAACTACCCTTATTTCAGATGTTGCTAAAAAACGGGCTTACTGCCATGATTTCACTTGTCATTTCATCCGCTCAGTTAAGTTTATTATCAATTTTATTTATCATTTTAACCAAACAACGAAAACATCTTTATGCTGTCGTTTTAGGACTGAATTTCTTCTACTACTAAATGAATGGCAGTCAAGTTCTTTATTTAGGTAGTTTGCCTTCTTCAATTCTGCAAAGAGATTTAAAATGACATGTATATTTGGGGTGCCTGGTTTCTATCTAGGTTTTTATCTGCCTTTTTGAGGGGAATTAGCTCAAATGGTAGAGCGCTCGCTTAGCATGTGAGAGGTAGTGGGATCGACGCCCACATTCTCCAATTTCAGCTCTTTATGTTTCATTAGTGAAAATTTGAATGAGCAACAGTTGCCTGTTCGTTTGAAACCGCTCTTCAGTAACAGTCACTGCAGGCTAGCTGTATTAGCTTAGCATATCTCATGGTAGCATCTCAAAGTATCTCATCTGACTTGTGAATCACTTTTGTGGAAACTACCCTCATTTAAGATGTTGCTAAATAAAAGTCAAAATTTGAATGAGCAACAGTTGCCTGTTCGTTTGAAACTGCTCTTCATTAACAATCACTGCAGGCTAGCTGTATTAGCTTAGCATAGCTCATGGTAGCATCTGAAAGTATCTCATGTGACTTGTCAATCACTTTTGTGGAAACTACCCTCATTTAAGATGTTGCTAAATAAAAGTGAAGATTTGAATGAGCAACAGTTGCCTGTTTGTTTGAAACTGCTCTTCATTAACAGTCACTGCAGGCTAGCTGTATTAGCTTAGCATAGCTCATGGTAGCATCTGAAAGTATCTCATGTGACTTGACAATCACTTTTGTGGAAACTACCCTTATTTCAGATGTTGCTAAAAAAAAGTGAAAAGTTGAATGAGCAACAGTTGCCTGTTCGTTTGAAACTGCTCTTCATTAACAGTCACTGCAGGCTAGCTGTATTAGCTTAGCATAGCTCATGGTAGCATCTGAAAGTATCTCATGTGACTTGTCAATCACTTTTGTGGAAACTACCCTCATTTAAGATGTTGCTAAATAAAAGTCAAAATTTGAATGAGCAACAGATGCCTGTTCATTTGAAACATCTCTTCATTAACAGTCACTTCAGGCTAGCTGTATTAGCTTAGCATAGCTCATGGTAGCATCTGAAAGTATCTCATGTGACTTGACAATCACTTTTGTGGAAACTACCCTCATTTCAGATGTTGCTAAAAAAAAGTGAAAAGTTGAATGAGCAACAGTTGCCTGTTCGTTTGAAACTGCTCTTCATTAACAGTCACTGCAGGCTAGCTGTATTAGCTTAGCATAGCTCATGGTAGCATCTGAAAGTATCTCATGTTACTTGAAAATCACTTTTGTGGAAACTACCCTCATTTAAGATGTTGCTAAATAAAAGTGAACATTTGAATGAGCAACAGTTGCCTGTTTGTTTGAAACTGCTCTTCATTAACAGTCACTGCAGGCTAGCTGTATTAGCTTAGCATAGCTCATGGTAGCATCTGAAAGTATCTCATGTGACTTGACAATCTTTTTTGTGGAAACTACCCTCATTTCAGATGTTGCTAAAAAACGGGCTTACTGCCAAATTTTCACTTGTCATTTCATCCGCTCAGTTAAGTTTATTATCAATTTTATTTATCGTTTTAACCAAACAACGAAAACATCTTTATGCTGTCATTTTAGGACTGAATTTCTTCTACTACTAAATGAATGGCAGTCAAGTTCTTTATTTAGTTAGTTTGCCTTCTTGAATTCTGCAAAGAGATTTAAAATGATATGTATATTCTGGGTGCCTTAGTTTCTATCTAGGTTTTTACCTGCCTTTTTGAGGGGAATTAGCCCAAATGGTAGAGCGCTCGCTTAGCATGTGAGAGGTAATGGGATCGACGCCCACATTCTCCAATTTCAGCTCTTTATGTTTCATTAGTGAAAATTTGAATGAGCAACAGTTGCCTGTTCGTTTGAAACCGCTCTTCAGTAACAGTCACTGCAGGCTAGCTGTATTAGCTTAGCATATCTCATGGTAGCATCTCAAAGTATCTCATCTGACTTGACAATCACTTTTGTGGAAACTACCCTCATTTAAGATGTTGCTAAATAAAAGTCAAAAGTTGAATGAGCAACAGTTGCCTGTTCGTTTGAAACTGCTCTTCATTAACAGTCACTGCAGGCTAGCTGTATTAGCTTAGCATAGCTCATGGTAGCATCTGAAAGTATCTCATGTTACTTGAAAATCACTTTTGTGGAAACTACCCTCATTTAAGATGTTGCTAAATAAAAGTGAACATTTGAATGAGCAACAGTTGCCTGTTTGTTTGAAACTGCTCTTCATTAACAGTCACTGCAGGCTAGCTGTATTAGCTTAGCATAGCTCATGGTAGCATCTGAAAGTATCTCATGTGACTTGACAATCTTTTTTGTGGAAACTACCCTCATTTCAGATGTTGCTAAAAAACGGGCTTACTGCCAAATTTTCACTTGTCATTTCATCCGCTCAGTTAAGTTTATTATCAATTTTATTTATCGTTTTAACCAAACAACGAAAACATCTTTATGCTGTCATTTTAGGACTGAATTTCTTCTACTACTAAATGAATGGCAGTCAAGTTCTTTATTTAGTTAGTTTGCCTTCTTGAATTCTGCAAAGAGATTTAAAATGACATGTATATTTGGGGTGCCTTAGTTTCTATCTAGGTTTTTATCTGCCTTTTTGAGGGGAATTAGCCCAAATGGTAGAGCGCTCGCTTAGCATGTGAGAGGTAATGGGATCGACGCCCACATTCTCCAATTTCAGCTCTTTATGTTTCATTAGTGAAAATTTGAATGAGCAACAGTTGCCTGTTCGTTTGAAACCGCTCTTCAGTAACAGTCACTGCAGGCTAGCTGTATTAGCTTAGCATATCTCATGGTAGCATCTCAAAGTATCTCATCTGAATTGACAATCACTTTTGTGGAAACTACCCTCATTTAAGATGTTGCTAAATAAAAGTCAAAATTTGAATGAGCAACAGTTGCCTGTTTGTTTGAAACTGCTCTTCATTAACAGTCACTGCAGGCTAGCTGTATTAGCTTAGCATAGCTCATGGTAGCATCTGAAAGTATCTCATGTGACTTGACAATCTTTTTTGTGGAAACTACCCTCATTTCAGATGTTGCTAAAAAACGGGCTTACTGCCAAATTTTCACTTGTCATTTCATCCGCTCAGTTAAGTTTATTATCAATTTTATTTATCGTTTTAACCAAACAACGAAAACATCTTTATGCTGTCATTTTAGGACTGAATTTCTTCTACTACTAAATGAATGGCAGTCAAGTTCTTTATTTAGTTAGTTTGCCTTCTTGAATTCTGCAAAGAGATTTAAAATGACATGTATATTTGGGGTGCCTTAGTTTCTATCTAGGTTTTTATCTGCCTTTTTGAGGGGAATTAGCCCAAATGGTAGAGCGCTCGCTTAGCATGTGAGAGGTAATGGGATCGACGCCCACATTCTCCAATTTCAGCTCTTTATGTTTCATTAGTGAAAATTTGAATGAGCAACAGTTGCCTGTTCGTTTGAAACCGCTCTTCAGTAACAGTCACTGCAGGCTAGCTGTATTAGCTTAGCATATCTCATGGTAGCATCTCAAAGTATCTCATCTGACTTGTGAATCACTTTTGTGGAAACTACCCTCATTTAAGATGTTGCTAAATAAAAGTCAAAATTTGAATGAGCAACAGTTGCCTGTTTGTTTGAAACTGCTCTTCATTAACAGTCACTGCAGGCTAGCTGTATTAGCTTAGCATAGCTCATGGTAGCATCTGAAAGTATCTCATGTGACTTGACAATCACTTTTGTGGAAACTACCCTCATTTCAGATGTTGCTAAAAAACGGGCTTACTGCCAAATTTTCACTTGTCATTTCATCCGCTCAGTTAAGTTTATTATCAATTTTATTTATCGTTTTACCCAAACAACGAAAACATCTTTATGCTGTCATTTTAGGACTGAATTTCTTTTACTACTAAATGAATGGCAGTCAAGTTCTTTATTTAGTTAGTTTGCCTTCTTGAATTCTGCAAAGAGATTTAAAATGACATGTATATTTGGGGTGCCTTAGTTTCTATCTAGGTTTTTATCTGCCTTTTTGAGGGGAATTAGCCCAAATGGTAGAACGCTCGCTTAGCATGTGAGAGGTAGTGGGATCGACGCCCACATTCTCCAATTTCAGCTCTTTATGTTTCATTCGTGAAAATTTGAATGAGCAACAGTTGCCTGTTCGTTTGAAACCGCTCTTCAGTAATAGTCACTGCAGGCTAGCTGTATTAGCTTAGCATATCTCATGGTAGCATCTCAAAGTATCTCATCTGACTTGTGAATCACTTTTGTGGAAACTACCCTCATTTAAGATGTTGCTAAATAAAAGTCAAAATTTGAATGAGCAACAGTTGCCTGTTCGTTTGAAACTGCTCTTCATTAACAGTCACTGCAGGCTAGCTGTATTAGCTTAGCATAGCTCATGGTAGCATCTGAAAGTATCTCATGTGACTTGTCAATCACTTTTGTGGAAACTACCCTCATTTAAGATGTTGCTAAATAAAAGTGAAAATTTGAATGAGCAACAGATGCCTGTTCGTTTGAAACTACTCTTCATTAACAGTCACTTCAGGCTAGCTGTATTAGCTTAGCATAGCTCATGGTAGCATCTGAAAGTATCTCATGTGACTTGACAATCACTTTTGTGGAAACTACCCTCATTTCAGATGTTGCTAAATAAAAGTGAACATTTGAATGAGCAACAGTTGCCTGTTTGTTTGAAACTGCTCTTCATTAACAGTCACTGCAGGCTAGCTGTATTAGCTTAGCATAGCTCATGGTAGCATCTGAAAGTATCTCATGTGACTTGACAATCACTTTTGTGGAAACTACCCTCATTTCAGATGTTGCTAAAAAACGGGCTTACTGCCATGATTTCACTTGTCATTTCATCCGCTCAGTTAAGTTTATTATCAATTTTATTCATTGTTTTAACCAAACAACGAAAACATCATTATGCTGTCATTTTAGGACTGAATTTCTTCTATTACTAAATGAATTGCAGTCAAGTTCTTTATTTAGTTAGTTTGCCCTCTTGAATTCTGCAAAGAGATTTAAAATAACATGTATATTTGGGGTGCCTTAGTTTCTAACTAGGTTTTTATCTGCCTTTTTGAGGGGAATTAGCTCAAATGGTAGAGCGCTCGCTTAGCATGTGAGAGGTAGTGGGATCGACGCCCACATTCTCCAATTTCAGCTCTTTATGTTTCATTAGTGAAAATTTGAATGAGCAACAGTTGCCTGTTCGTTTGAAACTGCTCTTCATTAACAGTCACTGTAGGCTACACGTATTAGCTTAGCATAGCTCATGGTAGCATCTGAAAGTATCTCATGTGACTTGTCACTCACTTTTGTGGAAACTACCGTATTTTCGCGACCATATGGCGCACTGTGTGGAAAGGCGCACCCTCAGTTTTGTGTGTCATTTTTGGTTTTAAAACACACATATGGCGCACCGACCCAAAAGGCGCCGTCTACGGAGACGGAGCTGCACACACGCACGCTGCAGAACACACACGCGCTAAAAATACAGCGGAAGCAAAACTTAGTTTGATATTTTATTTCACTTTTCACATCAATCAAACCCTTCAAAGGTTCATATTCTGTTTCTGCATTAAAGAATTTAAAAAAACCACCGGGTTGCTGCACATAAACCTGTCTCAGCCACTGATCATCTCCTCATCCATCCAGCCCTTTTCATTTCACTCTGGCTGGAAAAGTCTCTTTAGGGAACGCTTTTCTTTTAAAAATCCCGACCGCGGCGGTCCCGGGTCCCGCTCCCCGTCTGCTCCCTCGCGCTGGACCGGGTCCGCACCCCGCCTGCTCCCTCGCGCTGGACCGGGTCCCGGGTCCCGGTCCCGGTCCGCCCCCCCCCCCGCGCTGGTCCCGCTCACACACACGCGCTGTCGGGGAGCCGGTACCGGGTTGTATGCGACAGGAGCTCCGTTAATTCAGCTGCCAGTCCGAATTTCCAGACCTGTCTCAGCTTCTTGATCATCATCCTTTCATCCAGCCCCCTCTTTTCATTCACCCTATATGACTCCGGCTGGAAACGTCTTATGCAAAGTTTTTATTTTAAAAATCCCCACAGTTTCTGTCCATCAGCTGCGCCAGGCCAGCGCCACATAAACCAGTAAGTGTGTGTCGCGCTGCGAAAAACACCCGCGCATGTCGGGATCCGGTACCGGGTTTATAACCGACAGATTTGGCTGCAAATTTCGGAGGGTGAAGCTGATCTGACCTGAGACAGACCCCAGAAATCTCTGCTCGTAAAACGGCCGGGAACCAGGTCATCGGACCCGCTTTGGGAACCAGGAAGTCGGCTGCAGCAGCGCGCATCACCGCGCTGCTCCAGCCGCGGCTTTAACCGGGGAAAGTGACCGCTTCCGACCGGCCGGGACCGGAGGAGCCCACATGGACTTGTAGTAGGGACTCCCGGGGTAAGAGCACAGGCACTTCAGCCGGATCTGCCCCGGGATGCGGCGATCGGACCCGCAAACCCACGGCAGGTGGATCCTCGGTTCTGACATGCAAAACACACGCGCTGCAGAACACGCACACACAAGTGTGCTTATTTAAATAGAGCGGAGCAAAACTTAGTTTGGTTGTATTTTACACATCAAGCAAATCCTTAAAAGTTTTCATCATCTGTTTCCGCATTAAACAGCTCAGTGGATGGTCTCATTCACGTCGCAACTCACGGGGGCTTCACCCGCCCCCTTCTCTTTTTACAGTTCTC
Organism: Cololabis saira; assembly: GCF_033807715.1. Classification (NCBI taxonomy): domain Eukaryota; kingdom Metazoa; phylum Chordata; class Actinopteri; order Beloniformes; family Belonidae; genus Cololabis; species Cololabis saira. Next base: position 82,629 of record NW_026906283.1, on the reverse strand, counting down.
ATGGTGGCCGGCCTTACATTACCGTAATTCAGGTAATAGACACGGCGCACCGTTTCTTAAGGCGCCCGGCACACTTAAAAAAAAAAAAAAAAAAAAAGTTGCGCCTTATGGTCGCGAAAATACGGTACCCTCATTTAAGATGTTGCTAAATAAAAGTGAAAATTTGAATGAGCAACAGTTGCCTGTTCGTTTGAAACTGCTCTTCATTAAAAGTCACTGTAGGCTACATGTATTAGCTTAGCATAGCTCATGGTAGCATCTGAAAGTATCTCATGTGACTTGACAATCACTTTTGTGGAAACTACCCTCATTTCAGATGTTGCTAAAAAACGGGCTTACTGCCATGATTTCACTTGTCATTTCATCCGCTCAGTTAAGTTTATTATCACTTTTATTTATCATTTTAACCAAACAACGAAAACATCTTTATGCTGTCGTTTTAGGACTGAATTTCTTCTACTACTAAATGAATGGCAGTCAAGTTCTTTATTTAGGTAGTTTGCCTTCTTCAATTCTGCAAAGAGATTTAAAATGACATGTATATTTGGGGTGCCTTAGTTTCTATCTAGGTTTTTATCTGCTTTTTTGAGGGGAATTAGCCCAAATGGTAGAGCGCTCGCTTAGCATGTGAGAGGTAGTGGGATCGACGCCCACATTCTCCAATTTCAGCTCTTTATGTTTCATTAGTGAAAATTTGAATGAGCAACAGTTGCCTGTTCGTTTGAAACCGCTCTTCATTAACAGTCACTGCAGGCTAGCTGTATTAGCTTAGCATAGCTCATGGTAGCATCTGAAAGTATCTCATGTTACTTGACAATCACTTTTGTGGAAACTACCCTTATTTCAGATGTTGCTAAAAAACGGGCTTACTGCCATGATTTCACTTGTCATTTCATCCGCTCAGTTAAGTTTATTATCAATTTTATTTATCGTTTTAACCAAACAACGAAAACATCTTTATGCTGTCATTTTAGGACTGAATTTCTTCTACTACTAAATGAATGGCAGTCAAGTTCTTTATTTAGTTAGTTTGCCTTCTTGAATTCTGCAAAGAGATTTAAAATGACATGTATATTTGGGGTGCCTTAGTTTCTATCTAGGTTTTTATCTGCCTTTTTGAGGGGAATTAGCTCAAATGGTAGAGCGCTCGCTTAGCATGTGAGAGGTAGTGGGATCGACGCCCACATTCTCCAATTTCAGCTCTTTATGTTTCATTAGTGAAAATTTGAATGAGCAACAGTTGCCTGTTCGTTTGAAACCGCTCTTCAGTAACAGTCACTGCAGGCAAGCTGTATTAGCTTAGCATAGCTCATGGTAGCATCTCAAAGTATCTCATCTGACTTGTGAATCACTTTTGTGGAAACTACCCTCATTTAAGATGTTGCTAAATAAAAGTCAAAATTTGAATGAGCAACAGTTGCCTGTTCGTTTGAAACTGCTCTTCATTAACAGTCACTGCAGGCTAGCTGTATTAGCTTAGCATAGCTCATGGTAGCATCTGAAAGTATCTCATGTGACTTGTCAATCACTTTTGTGGAAACTACCCTCATTTAAGATGTTGCTAAATAAAAGTGAAAATTTGAATGAGCAACAGTTGCCTGTTTGTTTGAAACTGCTCTTCATTAACAGTCACTGCAGGCTAGCTGTATTAGCTTAGCATAGCTCACGGTAGCATCTGAAACTATCTCATGTGACTTGATTGCTATGCTAGCAATCACTTTTGTGGAAACCACCCTCATTTCTTGGGGTGCCTGGTTTCTATCTAGTTTTTTTATCTGCCTTTTTGAGGGGAATTAGCTCAAATGGTAGAGCGCTCGCTTAGCATGTGAGAGGTAGTGGGATCGACGCCCACATTCTCCACTTTCAGCTCTTTATGTTTCATTAGTGAAAAGTTAAATGAGCAACAATTGCCCGTTCGTTTGAAACTGCTCTTCATTAACAGTCACTGCAGGCTAGCTGTATTAGCTTAGCATAGCTCATGGTAGCATCTGAAAGTATCTCATATGACTTGTCAATCGCTTTTGTGGAAACTACCCTCATTTCAGATGTTGCTAAATAAAAGTGAAAATTTGAATGAGCAACAGTTGCCTGTTCGTTTGAAACTGCTCTTCATTAACAGTTACTGCAGGCTACATGTATTAGCTTAGCATAGCTCATGGTAGCATCTGAAAGTATCTCATGTGACTTGACAATCACTTTTGTGGAAACTACCCTTATTTCAGATGTTGCTAAAAAACGGGCTTACTGCCATGATTTCACTTGTCATTTCATCCGCTCAATTAAGTTTATTATCAATTTTATTTATCGTTTTAACCAAACAACGAAAACATCTTTATGCTGTCATTTTAGGACTGAATTTCTTCTACTACTAAATGAATGGCAGTCAAGTTCTTTATTTAGTCAGTTTGCCTGCTTGAAGTCTGCAAAGAGATTTAAAATGACATGTATACTTGGGGTGCCTGGTTTCTATCTAGTTTTTTATCTGCCTTTTTGAGGGGAATTAGCTCAAATGGTAGAGCGCTCGCTTAGCATGTGAGAGGTAGTGGGATCGACGCCCACATTCTCCACTTTCAGCTCTTTATGTTTCATTAGTGAAAAGTTGAATGAGCAACAGTTGCCCGTTCGTTTGAAACTGCTCTTCATTAACAGTCACTGCAGGCTAGCTGTATTAGCTTAGCATAGCTCATGGTAGCATCTGAAAGTATCTCATGTGACTTGTCAATCACTTTTGTGGAAACTACCCTCATTTCAGATGTTGCTAAATAAAAGTGAAAATTTGAATGAGCAACAGTTGCCTGTTCGTTTGAAACTGCTCTTCATTAACAGTTACTGCAGGCTACATGTATTAGCTTAGCATAGCTCATGGTAGCATCTGAAACTATCTCATGTGACTTGATTGCTATGCTAGCAATCACTTTTGTGGAAACCACCCTCATTTCTTGGGGTGCCTGGTTTCTATCTAGTTTTTTTATCTGCCTTTTTGAGGGGAATTAGCTCAAATGGTAGAGTGCTCGTTTAGCATGTGAGAGGTAGTGGGATCGACGCCCACATTCTCCACTTTCAGCTCTTTATGTTTCATTAGTGAAAAGTTAAATGAGCAACAATTGCCCGTTCGTTTGAAACTGCTCTTCATTAACAGTCACTGCAGGCTAGCTGTATTAGCTTAGCATAGCTCATGGTAGCATCTGAAAGTATCTCATATGACTTGTCAATCGCTTTTGTGGAAACTACCCTCATTTCAGATGTTGCTAAATAAAAGTGAAAATTTGAATGAGCAACAGTTGCCTGTTCGTTTGAAACTGCTCTTCATTAACAGTCACTGCAGGCTAGCTGTATTAGCTTAGCATAGCTCATGGTAGCATCTGAAAGTATCTCATGTGACTTGACAATCACTTTTGTGGAAACTACCCTTATTTCAGTTGTTGCTAAAAAAAAGTGAAAAGTTGAATGAGCAACAGTTGCCTGTTCGATTGAAACTGCTCTTCATTAACAGTCACTGCAGGTTAGCTGTATTAGCTTAGCATAGCTCATGGTAGCATCTGAAAGTATCTCATCTGACTTGTGAATCACTTTTGTGGAAACTACCCTCATTTAAGATGTTGCTAAATAAAAGTCAAAATTTGAATGAGCAACAGTTGCCTGTTCGTTTGAAACTGCTCTTCATTAACAGTCACTGCAGGCTAGCTGTATTAGCTTAGCATAGCTCATGGTAGCATCTGAAAGTATCTCATGTGACTTGTCAATCACTTTTGTGGAAACTACCCTCATTTAAGATGTTGCTAAATAAAAGTGAAAATTTGAATGAGCAACAGTTGCCTGTTTGTTTGAAACTGCTCTTCATTAACAGTCACTGCAGGCTAGCTGTATTAGCTTAGCATAGCTCATGGTAGCATCTGAAAGTATCTCATGTGACTTGACAATCACTTTCGTGGAAACTACCCTCATTTAAGATGTTGCTAAATAAAAGTCAAAATTTGAATGAGCAACAGTTGCCTGTTCGTTTGAAACTGCTCCTCATGAACAGTCACTGCAGGCTAGCTGTATTAGCTTAGCATAGCTCATGGTAGCATCTGAAAGTATCTCATATGACTTGTCAATCGCTTTTGTGGAAACTACCCTCATTTCAGATGTTGCTAAATAAAAGTGAAAATTTGAATGAGCAACAGTTGCCTGTTCGTTTGAAACTGCTCTTCATTAACAGTTACTGCAGGCTACATGTATTAGCTTAGCATAGCTCATGGTAGCATCTGAAAGTATCTCATGTGACTTGACAATCACTTTTGTGGAAACTACCCTTATTTCAGATGTTGCTAAAAAACGGGCTTACTGCCATGATTTCACTTGTCATTTCATCCGCTCAATTAAGTTTATTATCAATTTTATTTATCGTTTTAACCAAACAACGAAAACATCTTTATGCTGTCATTTTAGGACTGAATATCTTCTACTACTAAATGAATGGCAGTCTAGTTCTTTATTTAGTCAGTTTGCCTGCTTGAAGTCTGCAAAGAGATTTAAAATGACATGTATACTTGGGGTGCCTGGTTTCTATCTAGTTTTTTATCTGCCTTTTTGAGGGGAATTAGCTCAAATGGTAGAGCGCTCGCTTAGCATGTGAGAGGTAGTGGGATCGACGCCCACATTCTCCACTTTCAGCTCTTTATGTTTCATTAGTGAAAAGTTGAATGAGCAACAGTTGCCTGTTTGTTTGAAACCGCTCTTCAGTAACAGTCACTGCAGGCTAGCTGTATTACCTTAGCATAGCTCATGGTAGCATCTCAAAGTATCTCATATGACTTGTCAATCACTTTTGTGGAAACTACCCTCATTTAAGATGTTGCTAAATAAAAGTCAAAATTTGAATGAGCAACAGTTGCCTGTTCGTTTGAAACTGCTCTTCATTAACAGTCACTGCAGGCTAGCTGTATTAGCTTAGCATATCTCATGGTAGCATCTCAAAGTATCTCATCTGACTTGTGAATCCCTTTTGTGGAAACTACCCTCATTTAAGATGTTGCTAAATAAAAGTCAAAATTTGAATGAGCAACAGTTGCCTGTTTGTTTGAAACTGCTCTTCATTAACAGTCACTGCAGGCTAGCTGTATTAGCTTACCATAGCTCATGGTAGCATCTGAAAGAATATCATGTGACTTGTCAATCACTTTTGTGGAAACTACCCTCATTTAAGATGTTGCTAAATAAAAGTGAAAATTTGAATGAGCAACAGTTGCCTGTTTGTTTGAAACTGCTCTTCATTAACAGTCACTGCAGGCTAGCTGTATTAGCTTAGCATAGCTCATGGTAGCATCTGAAAGTATCTCATGTGACTTGACAATCACTTTTGTGGAAACTACCCTTATTTCAGATGTTGCTAAAAAAAAGTGAAAAGTTGAATGAGCAACAGTTGCCTGTTCGTTTGAAACCGCTCTTCAGTAACAGTCACTGCAGGCTAGCTGTATTACCTTAGCATATCTCATGGTAGCCTCTCAAAGTATCTCATCTGACTTGTCAATCACTTTTGTGGAAACTACCCTTATTTCAGTTGTTGCTAAAAAAAAGTGAAAAGTTGAATGAGCAACAGTTGCCTGTTCGATTGAAACTGCTCTTCATTAACAGTCACTGCAGGTTAGCTGTATTAGCTTAGCATAGCTCATGGTAGCATCTGAAAGTATCTCATCTGACTTGTGAATCACTTTTGTGGAAACTACCCTCATTTAAGATGTTGCTAAATAAAAGTCAAAATTTGAATGAGCAACAGTTGCCTGTTCGTTTGAAACTGCTCTTCATTAACAGTCACTGCAGGCTAGCTGTATTAGCTTAGCATAGCTCATGGTAGCATCTGAAAGTATCTCATGTGACTTGTCAATCACTTTTGTGGAAACTACCCTCATTTAAGATGTTGCTAAATAAAAGTGAAAATTTGAATGAGCAACAGTTGCCTGTTTGTTTGAAACTGCTCTTCATTAACAGTCACTGCAGGCTAGCTCTATTAGCTTAGCATAGCTCACGGTAGCATCTGAAAGTATCTCATGTGACTTGATTGCTATGCTAGCAATCACTTTTGTGGAAACCACCCTCATTTCTTGGGGTGCCTGGTTTCTATCTAGTTTTTTTATCTGCCTTTTTGAGGGGAATTAGCTCAAATGGTAGAGCGCTCGCTTAGCATGTGAGAGGTAGTGGGATCGACGCCCACATTCTCCACTTTCAGCTCTTTATGTTTCATTAGTGAAAAGTTGAATGAGCAACAGTTGCCCGTTCGTTTGAAACTGCTCTTCATTAACAGTCACTGCAGGCTAGCTGTATTAGCTTAGCATAGCTCATGGTAGCATCTGAAAGTATCTCATGTGACTTGTCAATCACTTTTGTGGAAACTACCCTCATTTCAGATGTTGCTAAATAAAAGTGAAAATTTGAATGAGCAACAGTTGCCTGTTCGTTTGAAACTGCTCTTCATTAACAGTTACTGCAGGCTACATGTATTAGCTTAGCATAGCTCATGGTAGCATCTGAAACTATCTCATGTGACTTGATTGCTATGCTAGCAATCACTTTTGTGGAAACCACCCTCATTTCTTGGGGTGCCTGGTTTCTATCTAGTTTTTTTATCTGCCTTTTTGAGGGGAATTAGCTCAAATGGTAGAGTGCTCGCTTAGCATGTGAGAGGTAGTGGGATCGACGCCCACATTCTCCACTTTCAGCTCTTTATGTTTCATTAGTGAAAAGTTAAATGAGCAACAGTTGCCCGTTCGTTTGAAACTGCTCTTCATTAACAGTCACTGCAGGCTAGCTGTATTAGCTTAGCATAGCTCATGGTAGCATCTGAAAGTATCTCATGTGACTTGACAATCACTTTTGTGGAAACTACCCTCATTTCAGATGTTGCTAAAAAACGGGCTTACTGCCAAATTTTCACTTGTCATTTCATCCGCTCAGTTAAGTTTATTATCAATTTTATTTATCGTTTTAACCAAACAACGAAAACATCTTTATGCTGTCATTTTAGGACTGAATTTCTTCTACTACTAAATGAATGGCAGTCAAGTTCTTTATTTAGTTAGTTTGCCTTCTTGAATTCTGCAAAGAGATTTAAAATGACATGTATATTTGGGGTGCCTTAGTTTCTATCTAGGTTTTTATCTGCCTTTTTGAGGGGAATTAGCCCAAATGGTAGAGCGCTCGCTTAGCATGTGAGAGGTAGTGGGATCGACGCCCACATTCTCCAATTTCAGCTCTTTATGTTTCATTAGTGAAAATTTGAATGAGCAACAGTTGCCTGTTCGTTTGAAACCGCTCTTCAGTAACAGTCACTGCAGGCTAGCTGTATTAGCTTAGCATATCTCATGGTAGCATCTCAAAGTATCTCATCTGACTTGTGAATCACTTTTGTGGAAACTACCCTCATTTAAGATGTTGCTAAATAAAAGTCAAAATTTGAATGAGCAACAGTTGCCTGTTCGTTTGAAACTGCTCTTCATTAACAGTCACTGCAGGCTAGCTGTATTAGCTTAGCATAGCTCATGGTAGCATCTGAAAGTATCTCATGTGACTTGTCAATCACTTTTGTGGAAACTACCCTCATTTAAGATGTTGCTAAATAAAAGTGTAAATTTGAATGAGCAACAGTTGCCTGTTTGTTTGAAACTGCTCTTCATTAACAGTCACTGCAGGCTAGCTGTATTAGCTTAGCATAGCTCATGGTAGCATCTGAAAGTATCTCATGTGACTTGACAATCACTTTTGTGGAAACTACCCTCATTTCAGATGTTGCTAAAAACGGGCTTACTGCCATGATTTCACTTGTCATTTCATCCGCTCAGTTAAGTTTATTATCACTTTTATTTATCGTTTTAACCAAACAACGAAAACATCTTTATGCTGTCGTTTTAGGACTGAATTTCTTCTACTACTAAATGAATGGCAGTCAAGTTCTTTATTTAGGTAGTTTGCCTTCTTCAATTCTGCAAAGAGATTTAAAATTACATGTATATTTGGGGTGCCTGGTTTCTATCTAGGTTTTTATCTGCCTTTTTAAGGGGAATTAGCTCAAATGGTAGAGCGCTCGCTTAGCATGTGAGAGGTAGTGGGATCGACGCCCACATTCTCCAATTTCAGCTCTTTATGTTTCATTAGTGAAAATTTGAATGAGCAACAGTTGCCTGTTCGTTTGAAACCGCTCTTCAGTAACAGTCACTGCAGGCTAGCTGTATTAGCTTAGCATATCTCATGGTAGCATCTCAAAGTATCTCATCTGACTTGTGAATCACTTTTGTGGAAACTACCCTCATTTAAGATGTTGCTAAATAAAAGTCAAAATTTGAATGAGCAACAGTTGCCTGTTCGTTTGAAACTGCTCTTCATTAACAGTCACTGCAGGCTAGCTGTATTAGCTTAGCATAGCTCATGGTAGCATCTGAAAGTATCTCATGTGACTTGTCAATCACTTTTGTGGAAACTACCCTCATTTAAGATGTTGCTAAATAAAAGTGAAAATTTGAATGAGCAACAGTTGCCTGTTTGTTTGAAACTGCTCTTCATTAACAGTCACTGCAGGCTAGCTGTATTAGCTTAGCATAGCTCACGGTAGCATCTGAAACTATCTCATGTGACTTGATTGCTATGCTAGCAATCACTTTTGTGGAAACCACCCTCATTTCTTGGGGTGCCTGGTTTCTATCTAGTTTTTTTATCTGCCTTTTTGAGGGGAATTAGCTCAAATTGTAGAGCGCTCGCTTAGCATGTGAGAGGTAGTGGGATCGACGCCCACATTCTCCACTATCAGCTCTTTATGTTTCATTAGTGAAAAGTTGAATGAGCAACAGTTGCCCGTTCGTTTGAAACTGCTCTTCATTAACAGTCACTGCAGGCTAGCTGTATTAGCTTAGCATAGCTCATGGTAGCATCTGAAAGTATCTCATGTGACTTGTCAATCACCTTTGTGGAAACTACCCTCATTTCAGATGTTGCTAAATAAAAGTGAAAATTTGAATGAGCAACAGTTGCCTGTTCGTTTGAAACTGCTCTTCATTAACAGTTACTGCAGGCTAGCTGTATTAGCTTAGCATAGCTCATGGTAGCATCTGAAAGTATCTCATGTGATTTGTCAATCACTTTTGTGGAAACTACCCTCATTTAAGATGTTGCTAAATAAAAGTGAAAAGTTGAATGAGCAACAGTTGCCTGTTGTTTGAAACTGCTCTTCATTAACAGTCACTGCAGGCTAGCTGTATTAGCTTAGCATAGCTCATGGTAGCATCTGAAAGTATCTCATGTGACTTGACAATCACTTTTGTGGAAACTACCCTTATTTCAGATGTTGCTAAAAAAAGTGAAAAGTTGAATGAGCAACAGTTGCCTGTTCGTTTGAAACTGCTCTTCATTAACAGTCACTGCAGGCTAGCTGTATTAGCTTAGCATAGCTCATGGTAGCATCTGAAAGTATCTCATGTGACTTGTCAATCACTTTTGTGGAAACTACCCTCATTTAAGATGTTGCTAAATAAAAGTCAAAATTTGAATGAGCAACAGATGCCTGTTCATTTGAAACATCTCTTCATTAACAGTCACTTCAGGCTAGCTGTATTAGCTTAGCATAGCTCATGGTAGCATCTGAAAGTATCTAATGTGACTTGACAATCACTTTTGTGGAAACTACCCTCATTTCAGATGTTGCTAAATAAAAGTGAACATTTGAATGAGCAACAGTTGCCTGTTTGTTTGAAACTGCTCTTCATTAACAGTCACTGCAGGCTAGCTGTATTAGCTTAGCATAGCTCATGGTAGCATCTGAAAGTATCTCATGTGACTTGACAATCTTTTTTGTGGAAACTACCCTCATTTCAGATGTTGCTAAAAAACGGGCTTACTGCCAAATTTTCACTTGTCATTTCATCCGCTCAGTTAAGTTTATTATCAATTTTATTTATCGTTTTAACCAAACAACGAAAACATCTTTATGCTGTAATTTTAGGACTGAATTTCTTCTACTACTAAATGAATGGCAGTCAAGTTCTTTATTTAGTTAGTTTGCCTTCTTGAATTCTGCAAAGAGATTTAAAATGACATGTATATTTGGGGTGCCTTAGTTTCTATCTAGGTTTTTATCTGCCTTTTTGAGGGGAATTAGCCCAAATGGTAGAGCGCTCGCTTAGCATGTGAGAGGTAGTGGGATCGACGCCCACATTCTCTAATTTCAGCTCTTTATGTTTCATTAGTGAAAATTTGAATGAGCAACAGTTGCCTGTTCGTTTGAAACCGCTCTTCAGTAACAGTCACTGCAGGCTAGCTGTATTAGCTTAGCATATCTCATGGTAGCATCTCAAAGTATCTCATCTGACTTGTGAATCACTTTTGTGGAAACTACCCTCATTTAAGATGTTGCTAAATAAAAGTCAAAATTTGAATGAGCAACAGTTGCCTGTTCGTTTGAAACTGCTCTTCATTAACAGTCACTGCAGGCTAGCTGTATTAGCTTAGCATAGCTCATGGTAGCATCTGAAAGTATCTCATGTGACTTGTCAATCACTTTTGTGGAAACTACCCTCATTTAAGATGTTGCTAAATAAAAGTGAAAATTTGAATGAGCAACAGTTGCCTGTTTGTTTGAAACTGCTCTTCATTAACAGTCACTGCAGGCTAGCTGTATTAGCTTAGCATAGCTCATGGTAGCATCTGAAAGTATCTCATGTGACTTGACAATCACTTTTGTGGAAACTACCCTTATTTCAGATGTTGCTAAAAAAAAGTGAAAAGTTGAATGAGCAACAGTTGCCTGTTCGTTTGAAACTGCTCTTCATTAACAGTCACTGCAGGCTAGCTGTATTAGCTTATCATAGCTCATGGTAGCATCTGAAAGTATCTCATGTGATTTGTCAATCACTTTTGTGGAAACTACCCTCATTTAAGATGTTGCTAAATAAAAGTGAAAATTTGAATGAGCAACAGTTGCCTGTTCGTTTGAAACTGCTCTTCATTAACAGTCACTGCAGGCTAGCTGTATTAGCTTAGCATAGCTCATGCTAGCATCTGAAAGTATCTCATGTGACTTGACAATCACTTTTGTGGAAACTACCCTCATTTCAGATGTTGCTAAATAAAAGTGAACATTTGAATGAGCAACAGTTGCCTGTTTGTTTGAAACTGCTCTTCATTAACAGTCACTGCAGGCTAGCTGTATTAGCTTAGCATAGCTCATGGTAGCATCTGAAAGTATCTCATGTGACTTGACAATCACTTTTGTGGAAACTACCCTCATTTCAGATGTTGCTAAAAAACGGGCTTACTGCCATGATTTCACTTGTCATTTCATCCGCTCAGTTAAGTTTATTATCAATTTTATTTATCGTTTTAACCAAACAACGAAAACATCTTTAGACTGTCGTTTTAGGACTGAATTTCTTCTACTACTAAATGAATGGCAGTCTAGTTCTTTATTTAGTTAGTTTGCCTTCTTGAATTCTGCTAAGAGATTTAAAATACCATGTATATTTGGGGTGCCTTAGTTTCTATCTAGGTTTTTATCTGCCTTTTTGAGGGGAATTAGCTCAAATGGTAGAGCGCTCGCTTAGCATGTGAGAGGTAGTGGGATCGACGCCCACATTCTCCAATTTCAGCTCTTTATGTTTCATTAGTGAAAATTTGAATGAGCAACAGTTGCCTGTTCGTTTGAAACTGCTCTTCATTAACAGTCACTGTAGGCTACACGTATTAGCTTAGCATAGCTCATGGTAGCATCTCAAAGTATCTCATGTGACTTGTGAATCACTTTTGTGGAAACTACCCTCATTTAAGATGTTGCTAAATAAAAGTGAAAATTTGAATGAGCAACAGTTGCCTGTTCGTTTGAAACTGCTCTTCATTAAAAGTCACTGTAGGCTACATGTATTAGCTTAGCATAGCTCATGGTAGCATCTGAAAGTATCTCATGTGACTTGACAATCACTTTTGTGGAAACTACCCTCATTTCAGATGTTGCTAAAAAACGGGCTTACTGCCATGATTTCACTTGTCATTTCATCCGCTCAGTTAAGTTTATTATCACTTTTATTTATCGTTTTAACCAAACAACGAAAACATCTTTATGCTGTCGTTTTAGGACTGAATTTCTTCTACTACTAAATGAATGGCAGTCAAGTTCTTTATTTAGGTAGTTTGCCTTCTTCAATTCTGCAAAGAGATTTAAAATGACATTTATATTTGGGGTGCCTGGTTTCTATCTAGGTTTTTATCTGCCTTTTTGAGGGGAATTAGCTCAAATGGTAGAGCGCTCGCTTAGCATTTGAGAGGTAGTGGGATCGACGCCCACATTCTCCAATTTCAGCTCTTTATGTTTCATTAGTGAAAATTTGAATGAGCAACAGTTGCCTGTTCGTTTGAAACTGCTCTTCATTAACAGTCACTGTAGGGTACACGTATTAGCTTAGCATAGCTCATGGTAGCATCTCAAAGTATCTCATGTGACTTGTGAATCACTTTTGTGGAAACTACCCTCATTTAAGATGTTGCTAAATAAAAGTGAAAATTTGAATGAGCAACAGTTGCCTGTTCGTTTGAAACCGCTCTTCAGTAACAGTCACTGCAGGTTAGCTGTATTAGCTTAGCATAGCTCATGGTAGAATCTCAAAGTATCTCATCGGACTTGTGAATAACTTTTGTGGAAACTACCCTCATTTAAGATGTTGCTAAATAAAAGTCAAAATTTGAATGAGCAACAGTTGCCTGTTCGTTTGAAACTGCTCTTCATTAACAGTCACTGCAGGCTAGCTGTATTAGCTTAGCATAGCTCATGGTAGCATCTGAAAGTATCTCATGTGACTTGTCAATCACTTTTGTGGAAACTACCCTCATTTAAGATGTTGCTAAAAAAAGTGAAAATTTGAATGAGCAACAGTTGCCTGTTTGTTTGAAACTGCTCTTCATTAACAGTCACTGCAGGCTAGCTGTATTAGCTTAGCATAGCTCATGGTAGCATCTGAAAGTATCTCATGTGACTTGACAATCACTTTTGTGGAAACTACCCTTATTTCAGATGTTGCTAAAAAAAAGTGAAAAGTTGAATGAGCAACAGTTGCCTGTTCGTTTGAAACTGCTCTTCATTAACAGTCACTGCAGGCTAGCTGTATTAGCTTAGCATAGCTCATGGTAGCATCTGAAAGTATCTCATGTGATTTGTCAATCACTTTTGTGGAAACTACCCTCATTTAAGATGTTGCTAAATAAAAGTGAAAATTTGAATGAGCAACAGTTGCCTGTTCGTTTGAAACTGCTCTTCATTAACCGTCACTGCAGGCTAGCTGTATTGGCTTAGCATAGCTCATGCTAGCATCTGAAAGTATCTCATGTGACTTGACAATCACTTTTGTGGAAACTACCCTCATTTCAGATGTTGCTAAATAAAAGTGAACATTTGAATGAGCAACAGTTGCCTGTTTGTTTGAAACTGCTCTTCATTAACAGTCACTGCAGGTTAGCTGTATTGGCTTAGCATAGCTCATGGTAGCATCTGAAAGTATCTCATGTGACTTGACAATCACTTTTGTGGAAACTACCCTCATTTCAGATGTTGCTAAATAAAAGTGAACATTTGAATGAGCAACAGTTGCCTGTTTGTTTGAAACTGCTCTTCATTAACAGTCACTGCAGGTTAGCTGTATTGGCTTAGCATAGCTCATGGTAGCATCTGAAAGTATCTCATGTGACTTGACAATCATTTTTGTGGAAACTACCCTCATTTCAGATGTTGCTAAAAAACGGGCTTACTGCCATGATTTCACTTGTCATTTCATCCGCTCAGTTAAGTTTATTATCAATTTTATTTATCGTTTTAACCAAACAACGAAAACATCTTTATGCTGTCGTTTTAGGACTGAATTTCTTCTACTACTAAATGAATGGCAGTCAAGTTCTTTATTTAGTTAGTTTGCCTTCTTGAATTCTGCAAAGAGATTTAAAATACCATGTATATTTGGGGTGCCTTAGTTTCTATCTAGGTTTTTATCTGCCTTTTTGAGGGGAATTAGCTCAAATGGTAGAGCGCTCGCTTAGCATGTGAGAGGTAGTGGGATCGACGCCCACATTCTCCAATTTCAGCTCTTTATGTTTCATTAGTGAAAATTTGAATGAGCAACAGTTGCCTGTTCGTTTGAAACTGCTCTTCAATAACAGTCACTGTAGTCTACACGTATTAGCTTAGCATAGCTCATGGTAGCATCTCAAAGTATCTCATGTGACTTGTGAATCACTTTTGTGGAAACTACCCTCATTTAAGATGTTGCTAAATAAAAGTGAAAATTTGAATGAGCAACAGTTGCCTGTTCGTTTGAAACTGCTCTTCATTAAAAGTCACTGTAGGCTACATGTATTAGCTTAGCATAGCTCATGGTAGCATCTGAAAGTATCTCATGTGACTTGACAATCACTTTTGTGGAAACTACCCTCATTTCAGATGTTGCTAAAAAACGGGCTTACTGCCATGATTTCACTTGTCATTTCATCCGCTCAGTTAAGTTTATTATCAATTTTATTTATCGTTTTAACCAAACAACGAAAACATCTTTATGCTGTCGTTTTAGGACTGAATTTCTTCTACTACTAAATGAATGGCAGTCAAGTTCTTTATTTAGGTAGTTTGCCTTCTTCAATTCTCTAAAGAGATTTAAAATGACATGTATATTTGGGGTGCCTTAGTTTCTATCTAGAATTTTATCTGCCTTTTTGAGGGGAATTAGCTCAAATGGTAGAGCGCTTGCTTAGCATGTGAGAGGTAGTGGGATCGACGCCCACATTCTCCAATTTCAGCTCTTTATGTTTCATTAGTGAAAATTTCAATGAGCAACAGTTGCCTGTTCGTTTGAAACTGCTCTTCATTAACAGTCACTGTAGGCTACACGTATTAGCTTAGCATAGCTCATGGTAGCATCTCAAAGTATCTCATCTGACTTGTGAATCACTTTTGTGGAAACTACCCTCATTTAAGATGTTGCTAAATAAAAGTGAAAATTTGAATGAGCAACAGTTGCCTGTTTGTTTGAAACTGCTCTTCATTAACAGTCACTGCAGGCTAGCTGTATTAGCTTAGCATAGCTCATGGTAGCATCTGAAAGTATCTCATGTGACTTGACAATCACTTTTGTGGAAACTACCCTTATTTCAGATGTTGCTAAAAAAAAGTGAAAAGTTGAATGAGCAACAGTTGCCTGTTCGTTTGAAACTGCTTTTCATTAACAGTCACTGCAGGCTACACGTATTAGCTTAGCATAGCTCATGGTAGCATCTCAAAGTATCTCATGTGACTTGACAATCACTTTTGTGGAAACTACCCTCATTTCAGATGTTGCTAAAAAACGGGCTTACTGCCATGATTTCACTTGTCATTTCATCCGCTCAGTTAAGTTTATTATCACTTTTATTTATCGTTTTAACCAAACAACGAAAACATCTTTATGCTGTCGTTTTAGGACTGTAATTCTTCTACTACTAAATGAATGGCAGTCAAGTTCTTTATTTAGGTAGTTTGCCTTCTTCAATTCTGCAAAGAGATTTAAAATTACATGTAAATTTGGGGTGCCTGGTTTCTATCTAGGTTTTTATCTGCCTTTTTGAGGGGAATTAGCTCAAATGGTAGAGCGCTCGCTTAGCATGTGAGAAGTAGTGGGATCGACGCCCACATTCTCCAATTTCAGCTCTTTATGTTTCATTAGTGAAAATTTGAATGAGCAACAGTTGCCTGTTCGTTTGAAACCGCTCTTCAGTAACAGTCACTGCAGGCTAGCTGTATTAGCTTAGCATAGCTCATGGTAGCATCTCAAAGTATCTCATGTGACTTGTCAATCACTTTTGTGGAAACTACCCTCATTTAAGATGTTGCTAAATAAAAGTGAAAATTTGAATGAGCAACAGTTGCCTGTTCGTTTGAAACTGCTCTTCATTAACAGTCACTGCAGGCTAGCTGTATTAGCTTAGCATAGCTCATGGTAGCATCTGAAAGTATCTCATGTGACTTGACAATCACTTTTGTGGAAACTACCCTCATTTCAGATGTTGCTAAAAAAAGTGAAAAGTTGAATGAGCAACAGTTGCCTGTTTGTTTGAAACTGCTTTTCATTAACAGTCACTGTAAGCTACATGTATTAGCTTAGCATAGCTCATGGTAGCATCTGAAAGTATCTCATGTGACTTGACAATCACTTTTGTGGAAACTACCCTTATTTCAGATGTTGCTAAAAAACGGGCTTACTGCCATGATTTCACTTGTCATTTCATCCGCTTAGTTAAGTTTGTTATCAGTTTTAATTATCGTTTTAACCAAACAACGAAAACATCTTTATTGCTGTCATTTTAGGACTGAATTTCTTCTACTACTAAATTAATGGCAGTCAAGTTCTTTATTTAGTTAGTTTGCCTTCTTGAATTCTGCAAAGAGATTTAAAATGACATGTATATTTGGGGTGCCTGGTTTGTATCTAGGTTTTTATCTGCCTTTTTGAGGGGAATTAGCTCAAATGGTAGAGCGCTCGCTTAGCATGTGAGAGGTAGTGGGATCGACGCCCACATTCTCCAATTTCAGCTCTTTATGTTTCATTAGTTAAAATTTGAATGAGCAACAGTTGCCTGTTCGTTTGAAACTGCTCTTCATTAACAGTCACTGCAGGCTAGCTGTATTAGCTTAGCATAGCTCATGGTAGCATCTGAAAGTATCTCATGTGATTTGTCAATCACTTTTGTGGAAACTACCCTCATTTAAGATGTTGCTAAATAAAAGTGAAAATTTGAATGAGCAACAGTTGCCTGTTCGTTTGAAACTGCTCTTCATTAACAGTCACTGCAGGCTAGCTGTATTGGCTTAGCATAGCTCATGCTAGCATCTGAAAGTATCTCATGTGACTTGACAATCACTTTTGTGGAAACTACCCTCATTTCAGATGTTGCTAAATAAAAGTGAACATTTGAATGAGCAACAGTTGCCTGTTTGTTTGAAACTGCTCTTCATTAACAGTCACTGCAGGTTAGCTGTATTAGCTTAGCATAGCTCATGGTAGCATCTGAAAGTATCTCATGTGACTTGACAATCATTTTTGTGGAAACTACCCTCATTTCAGATGTTGCTAAAAAACGGGCTTACTGCCATGATTTCACTTGTCATTTCATCCGCTCAGTTAAGTTTATTATCACTTTTATTTATCGTTTTAACCAAACAACGAAAACATCTTTATGCTGTCGTTTTAGGACTGAATTTCTTCTACTACTAAATGAATGGCAGTCAAGTTCTTTATTTAGGTAGTTTGCCTTCTTCAATTCTGCAAAGAGATTTAAAATGACATGTATATTTGGGGTGCCTTAGTTTCTATCTAGAATTTTATCTGCCTTTTTGAGGGGAATTAGCTCAAATGGTAGAGCGCTTGCTTAGCATGTGAGAGGTAGTGGGATCGACGCCCACATTCTCCAATTTCAGCTCTTTATGTTTCATTAGTGAAAATTTGAATGAGCAACAGTTGCCTGTTCGTTTGAAACTGCTCTTCATTAACAGTCACTGTAGGCTACACGTATTAGCTTAGCATAGCTCATGGTAGCATCTCAAAGTATCTCATCTGACTTGTGAATCACTTTTGTGGAAACTACCCTCATTTAAGATGTTGCTAAATAAAAGTGAAAATTTGAATGAGCAACAGTTGCCTGTTCGTTTGAAACTGCTATTCATTAAAAGTCACTGTAGGCTACATGTATTAGCTTAGCATAGCTCATGGTAGCATCTGAAAGTATCTCATGTGACTTGTCAATCACTTTTGTGGAAACTACCCTCATTTAAGATGTTGCTAAATAAAAGTGAAAATTTGAATGAGCAACAGTTGCCTGTTTGTTTGAAACTGCTCTTCATTAACAGTCACTGCAGGCTAGCTGTATTAGCTTAGCATAGCTCATGGTAGCATCTGAAAGTATCTCATGTGACTTGACAATCACTTTTGTGGAAACTACCCTTATTTCAGATGTTGCTAAAAAAAAGTGAAAAGTTGAATGAGCAACAGTTGCCTCTTCGTTTGAAACTGCTTTTCATTAACAGTCACTGCAGGCTAGCTGTATTAGCTTAGCATAGCTCATGGTAGCATCTGAAAGTATCTCATGTGACTTGACAATTACTTTTGTGGAAACTACCCTCATTTAAGATGTTGCTAAATAAAAGTGAAAATTTGAATGAGCAACAGTTGCCTGTTCGTTTGAAACTGCTCTTCATTAACAGTCACTGCAGGCTAGCTGTATTGGCTTAGCATAGCTCATGCTAGCATCTGAAAGTATCTCATGTGACTTGACAATCACTTTTGTGGAAACTACCCTCATTTCAGATGTTGCTAAATAAAAGTGAACATTTGAATGAGCAACAGTTGCCTGTTTGTTTGAAACTGCTCTTCATTAACAGTCACTGCAGGTTAGCTGTATTAGCTTAGCATAGCTCATGGTAGCATCTGAAAGTATCTCATGTGACTTGACAATCATTTTTGTGGAAACTACCCTCATTTCAGATGTTGCTAAAAAACGGGCTTACTGCCATGATTTCACTTGTCATTTCATCCGCTCAGTTAAGTTTATTATCAATTTTATTTATCGTTTTAACCAAACAACGAAAACATCTTTATGCTGTCGTTTTAGGACTGAATTTCTTCTACTACTAAATGAATGGCAGTCAAGTTCTTTATTTAGTTAGTTTGCCTTCTTGAATTCTGCAAAGAGATTTAAAATACCATGTATATTTGGGGTGCCTTAGTTTCTATCTAGGTTTTTATCTGCCTTTTTGAGGGGAATTAGCTCAAATGGTAGAGCGCTCGCTTAGCATGTGAGAGGTAGTGGGATCGACGCCCACATTCTCCAATTTCAGCTCTTTATGTTTCATTAGTGAAAATTTGAATGAGCAACAGTTGCCTGTTCGTTTGAAACTGCTCTTCATTAACAGTCACTGTAGTCTACACGTATTAGCTTAGCATAGCTCATGGTAGCATCTCAAAGTATCTCATGTGACTTGTGAATCACTTTTGTGGAAACTACCCTCATTTAAGATGTTGCTAAATAAAAGTGAAAATTTGAATGAGCAACAGTTGCCTGTTCGTTTGAAACTGCTCTTCATTAAAAGTCACTGTAGGCTACATGTATTAGCTTAGCATAGCTCATGGTAGCATCTGAAAGTATCTCATGTGACTTGACAATCACTTTTGTGGAAACTACCCTCATTTCAGATGTTGCTAAAAAACGGGCTTACTGCCATGATTTCACTTGTCATTTCATCCGCTCAGTTAAGTTTATTATCACTTTTATTTATCGTTTTAACCAAACAACGAAAACATCTTTATGCTGTCGTTTTAGGACTGAATTTCTTCTACTACTAAATGAATGGCAGTCAAGTTCTTTATTTAGGTAGTTTGCCTTCTTCAATTCTGCAAAGAGATTTAAAATGACATGTATATTTGGGGTGCCTGGTTTGTATCTAGGTTTTTATCTGCCTTTTTGAGGGGAATTAGCTCAAATGGTAGAGCGCTCGCTTAGCATGTGAGAGGTAGTGGGATCGACGCCCACATTCTCCAATTTCAGCTCTTTATGTTTCATTAGTTAAAATTTGAATGAGCAACAGTTGCCTGTTCGTTTGAAACTGCTCTTCATTAACAGTCACTGCAGGCTAGCTGTATTAGCTTAGCATAGCTCATGGTAGCATCTGAAAGTATCTCATGTGATTTGTCAATCACTTTTGTGGAAACTACCCTCATTTAAGATGTTGCTAAATAAAAGTGAAAATTTGAATGAGCAACAGTTGCCTGTTCGTTTGAAACTGCTCTTCATTAACAGTCACTGCAGGCTAGCTGTATTGGCTTAGCATAGCTCATGCTAGCATCTGAAAGTATCTCATGTGACTTGACAATCACTTTTGTGGAAACTACCCTCATTTCAGATGTTGCTAAATAAAAGTGAACATTTGAATGAGCAACAGTTGCCTGTTTGTTTGAAACTGCTCTTCATTAACAGTCACTGCAGGTTAGCTGTATTAGCTTAGCATAGCTCATGGTAGCATCTGAAAGTATCTCATGTGACTTGACAATCATTTTTGTGGAAACTACCCTCATTTCAGATGTTGCTAAAAAACGGGCTTACTGCCATGATTTCACTTGTAATTTCATCCGCTCAGTTAAGTTTATTATCAATTTTATTTATCGTTTTAACCAAACAACGAAAACATCTTTATGCTGTCGTTTTAGGACTGAATTTCTTCTACTACTAAATGAATGGCAGTCAAGTTCTTTATTTAGTTAGTTTGCCTTCTTGAATTCTGCAAAGAGATTTAAAATACCATGTATATTTGGGGTGCCTTAGTTTCTATCTAGGTTTTTATCTGCCTTTTTGAGGGGAATTAGCTCAAATGGTAGAGCGCTCGCTTAGCATGTGAGAGGTAGTGGGATCGACGCCCACATTCTCCAATTTCAGCTCTTTATGTTTCATTAGTGAAAATTTGAATGAGCAACAGTTGCCTGTTCGTTTGAAACTGCTCTTCATTAACAGTCACTGTAGTCTACACGTATTAGCTTAGCATAGCTCATGGTAGCATCTCAAAGTATCTCATGTGACTTGTGAATCACTTTTGTGGAAACTACCCTCATTTAAGATGTTGCTAAATAAAAGTGAAAATTTGAATGAGCAACAGTTGCCTGTTCGTTTGAAACTGCTCTTCATTAAAAGTCACTGTAGGCTACATGTATTAGCTTAGCATAGCTCATGGTAGCATCTGAAAGTATCTCATGTGACTTGACAATCACTTTTGTGGAAACTACCCTCATTTCAGATGTTGCTAAATAAAAGTGAAAATTTGAATGAGCAACAGTTGCCTGTTTGTTTGAAACTGCTCTTCATTAACAGTCACTGCAGGCTAGCTGTATTAGCTTAGCATAGCTCATGGTAGCATCTGAAAGTATCTCATGTGACTTGACAATCACTTTTGTGGAAACTACCCTTATTTCAGATGTTGCTAAAAAAAAGTGAAAAGTTGAATGAGCAACAGTTGCCTCTTCGTTTGAAACTGCTTTTCATTAACAGTCACTGCAGGCTAGCTGTATTAGCTTAGCATAGCTCATGGTAGCATCTGAAAGTATCTCATGTGACTTGACAATCACTTTTGTGGAAACTACCCTCATTTAAGATGTTGCTAAATAAAAGTGAAAATTTGAATGAGCAACAGTTGCCTGTTCGTTTGAAACTGCTCTTCATTAACAGTCACTGCAGGCTAGCTGTATTGGCTTAGCATAGCTCATGCTAGCATCTGAAAGTATCTCATGTGACTTGACAATCACTTTTGTGGAAACTACCCTCATTTCAGATGTTGCTAAATAAAAGTGAACATTTGAATGAGCAACAGTTGCCTGTTTGTTTGAAACTGCTCTTCATTAACAGTCACTGCAGGTTAGCTGTATTAGCTTAGCATAGCTCATGGTAGCATCTGAAAGTATCTCATGTGACTTGACAATCATTTTTGTGGAAACTACCCTCATTTCAGATGTTGCTAAAAAACGGGCTTACTGCCATGATTTCACTTGTCATTTCATCCGCTCAGTTAAGTTTATTATCAATTTTATTTATCGTTTTAACCAAACAACGAAAACATCTTTATGCTGTCGTTTTAGGACTGAATTTCTTCTACTACTAAATGAATGGCAGTCAAGTTCTTTATTTAGTTAGTTTGCCTTCTTGAATTCTGCAAAGAGATTTAAAATACCATGTATATTTGGGGTGCCTTAGTTTCTATCTAGGTTTTTATCTGCCTTTTTGAGGGGAATTAGCTCAAATGGTAGAGCGCTCGCTTAGCATGTGAGAGGTAGTGGGATCGACGCCCACATTCTCCAATTTCAGCTCTTTATGTTTCATTAGTGAAAATTTGAATGAGCAACAGTTGCCTGTTCGTTTGAAACTGCTCTTCATTAACAGTCACTGTAGTCTACACGTATTAGCTTAGCATAGCTCATGGTAGCATCTCAAAGTATCTCATGTGACTTGTGAATCACTTTTGTGGAAACTACCCTCATTTAAGATGTTGCTAAATAAAAGTGAAAATTTGAATGAGCAACAGTTGCCTGTTCGTTTGAAACTGCTCTTCATTAACAGTTACTGCAGGCTAGCTGTATTAGCTTAGCATAGCTCATGGTAGCATCTGAAAGTATCTCATGTGATTTGTCAATCACTTTTGTGGAAACTACCCTCATTTAAGATGTTGCTAAATAAAAGTGAAAAGTTGAATGAGCAACAGTTGCCTGTTGTTTGAAACTGCTCTTCATTAACAGTCACTGCAGGCTAGCTGTATTAGCTTAGCATAGCTCATGGTAGCATCTGAAAGTATCTCATGTGACTTGACAATCACTTTTGTGGAAACTACCCTTATTTCAGATGTTGCTAAAAAAAGTGAAAAGTTGAATGAGCAACAGTTGCCTGTTCGTTTGAAACTGCTCTTCATTAACAGTCACTGCAGGCTAGCTGTATTAGCTTAGCATAGCTCATGGTAGCATCTGAAAGTATCTCATGTGACTTGTCAATCACTTTTGTGGAAACTACCCTCATTTAAGATGTTGCTAAATAAAAGTCAAAATTTGAATGAGCAACAGATGCCTGTTCATTTGAAACATCTCTTCATTAACAGTCACTTCAGGCTAGCTGTATTAGCTTAGCATAGCTCATGGTAGCATCTGAAAGTATCTAATGTGACTTGACAATCACTTTTGTGGAAACTACCCTCATTTCAGATGTTGCTAAATAAAAGTGAACATTTGAATGAGCAACAGTTGCCTGTTTGTTTGAAACTGCTCTTCATTAACAGTCACTGCAGGCTAGCTGTATTAGCTTAGCATAGCTCATGGTAGCATCTGAAAGTATCTCATGTGACTTGACAATCTTTTTTGTGGAAACTACCCTCATTTCAGATGTTGCTAAAAAACGGGCTTACTGCCAAATTTTCACTTGTCATTTCATCCGCTCAGTTAAGTTTATTATCAATTTTATTTATCGTTTTAACCAAACAACGAAAACATCTTTATGCTGTAATTTTAGGACTGAATTTCTTCTACTACTAAATGAATGGCAGTCAAGTTCTTTATTTAGTTAGTTTGCCTTCTTGAATTCTGCAAAGAGATTTAAAATGACATGTATATTTGGGGTGCCTTAGTTTCTATCTAGGTTTTTATCTGCCTTTTTGAGGGGAATTAGCCCAAATGGTAGAGCGCTCGCTTAGCATGTGAGAGGTAGTGGGATCGACGCCCACATTCTCCAATTTCAGCTCTTTATGTTTCATTAGTGAAAATTTGAATGAGCAACAGTTGCCTGTTCGTTTGAAACCGCTCTTCAGTAACAGTCAATGCAGGCTAGCTGTATTAGCTTAGCATAGCTCATGGTAGCATCTGAAAGTATCTCATCTGACTTGTGAATCACTTTTGTGGAAACTACCCTCATTTAAGATGTTGCTAAATAAAAGTCAAAATTTGAATGAGCAACAGTTGCCTGTTCGTTTGAAACTGCTCTTCATTAACAGTCACTGCAGGCTAGCTGTATTAGCTTAGCATAGCTCATGGTAGCATCTGAAAGTATCTCATGTGACTTGTCAATCACTTTTGTGGAAACTACCCTCATTTAAGATGTTGCTAAATAAAAGTGAAAATTTGAATGAGCAACAGTTGCCTGTTTGTTTGAAACTGCTCTTCATTAACAGTCACTGCAGGCTAGCTGTATTAGCTTAGCATAGCTCATGGTAGCATCTGAAAGTATCTCATGTGACTTGACAATCACTTTTGTGGAAACTACCCTCATTTCAGATGTTGCTAAAAAACGGGCTTACTGCCAAATTTTCACTTGTCATTTCATCCGCTCAGTTAAGTTTATTATCAATTTTATTTATCGTTTTAACCAAACAACGAAAACATCCTTATGCTGTCGTTTTAGGACTGAATTTCTTCTACTACTAAATGAATGGCAGTCAAGTTCTTTATTTAGTTAGTTTGCCTTCTTGAATTCTGCAAAGAGATTTAAAATGACATGTATATTTGGGGTGCCTTAGTTTCTATCTAGGTTTTTATCTGCCTTTTTGAGGGGAATTAGCCCAAATGGTAGAGCGCTCGCTTAGCATGTGAGAGGTAGTGGGATCGACGCCCACATTCTCCAATTTCAGCTCTTTATGTTTCATTAGTGAAAATTTGAATGAGCAACAGTTGCCTGTTCGTTTGAAACCGCTCTTCAGTAACAGTCACTGCAGGCTAGCTGTATTAGCTTAGCATATCTCATGGTAGCATCTCAAAGTATCTCATCTGACTTGTGAATCACTTTTGTGGAAACTACCCTCATTTAAGATGTTGCTAAATAAAAGTCAAAATTTGAATGAGCAACAGTTGCCTGTTCGTTTGAAACTGCTCTTCATTAACAGTCACTGCAGGCTAGCTGTATTAGCTTAGCATAGCTCATGGTAGCATCTGAAAGTATCTCATGTGACTTGTCAATCACTTTTCTGGAAACTACCCTCATTTAAGATGTTGCTAAATAAAAGTGTAAATTTGAATGAGCAACAGTTGCCTGTTTGTTTGAAACTGCTCTTCATTAACAGTCACTGCAGGCTAGCTGTATTAGCTTAGCATAGCTCATGGTAGCATCTGAAAGTATCTCATGTGACTTGACAATCACTTTTGTGGAAACTACCCTCATTTCAGATGTTGCTAAAAACAGGCTTACTGCCATGATTTCACTTGTCATTTCATCCGCTCAGTTAAGTTTATTATCACTTTTATTTATCGTTTTAACCAAACAACGAAAACATCTTTATGCTGTCGTTTTAGGACTGAATTTCTTCTACTACTAAATGAATGGCAGTCAAGTTCTTTATTTAGGTAGTTTGCCTTCTTCAATTCTGCAAAGAGATTTAAAATTACATGTATATTTGGGGTGCCTGGTTTCTATCTAGGTTTTTATCTGCCTTTTTGAGGGGAATTAGCTCAAATGGTAGAGCGCTCGCTTAGCATGTGAGAGGTAGTGGGATCGACGCCCACATTCTCCAATTTCAGCTCTTTATGTTTCATTAGTGAAAATTTGAATGAGCAACAGTTGCCTGTTCGTTTGAAACCGCTCTTCAGTAACAGTCACTGCAGGCTAGCTGTATTAGCTTAGCATATCTCATGGTAGCATCTCAAAGTATCTCATCTGACTTGTGAATCACTTTTGTGGAAACTACCCTCATTTAAGATGTTGCTAAATAAAAGTCAAAATTTGAATGAGCAACAGTTGCCTGTTCGTTTGAAACTGCTCTTCATTAACAGTCACTGCAGGCTAGCTGTATTAGCTTAGCATAGCTCATGGTAGCATCTGAAAGTATCTCATGTGACTTGTCAATCACTTTTGTGGAAACTACCCTCATTTAAGATGTTGCTAAATAAAAGTGAAAATTTGAATGAGCAACAGTTGCCTGTTTGTTTGAAACTGCTCTTCATTAACAGTCACTGCAGGCTAGCTGTATTAGCTTAGCATAGCTCACGGTAGCATCTGAAACTATCTCATGTGACTTGATTGCTATGCTAGCAATCACTTTTGTGGAAACCACCCTCATTTCTTGGGGTGCCTGGTTTCTATCTAGTTTTTTTATCTGCCTTTTTGAGGGGAATTAGCTCAAATTGTAGAGCGCTCGCTTAGCATGTGAGAGGTAGTGGGATCGACGCCCACATTCTCCACTATCAGCTCTTTATGTTTCATTAGTGAAAAGTTGAATGAGCAACAGTTGCCCGTTCGTTTGAAACTGCTCTTCATTAACAGTCACTGCAGGCTAGCTGTATTAGCTTAGCATAGCTCATGGTAGCATCTGAAAGTATCTCATGTGACTTGTCAATCACCTTTGTGGAAACTACCCTCATTTCAGATGTTGCTAAATAAAAGTGAAAATTTGAATGAGCAACAGTTGCCTGTTCGTTTGAAACTGCTCTTCATTAACAGTTACTGCAGGCTAGCTGTATTAGCTTAGCATAGCTCATGGTAGCATCTGAAAGTATCTCATGTGATTTGTCAATCACTTTTGTGGAAACTACCCTCATTTAAGATGTTGCTAAATAAAAGTGAAAAGTTGAATGAGCAACAGTTGCCTGTTGTTTGAAACTGCTCTTCATTAACAGTCACTGCAGGCTAGCTGTATTAGCTTAGCATAGCTCATGGTAGCATCTGAAAGTATCTCATGTGACTTGACAATCACTTTTGTGGAAACTACCCTTATTTCAGATGTTGCTAAAAAAAGTGAAAAGTTGAATGAGCAACAGTTGCCTGTTCGTTTGAAACTGCTCTTCATTAACAGTCACTGCAGGCTAGCTGTATTAGCTTAGCATAGCTCATGGTAGCATCTGAAAGTATCTCATGTGACTTGTCAATCACTTTTGTGGAAACTACCCTCATTTAAGATGTTGCTAAATAAAAGTCAAAATTTGAATGAGCAACAGATGCCTGTTCGTTTGAAACTGCTCTTCATTAACAGTCACTGCAGGCTAGCTGTATTAGCTTAGCATAGCTCATGGTAGCATCTGAAAGTATCTCATGTGACTTGTCAATCACTTTTGTGGAAACTACCCTCATTTAAGATGTTGCTAAATAAAAGTGAAAATTTGAATGAGCAACAGTTGCCTGTTTGTTTGAAACTGCTCTTCATTAACAGTCACTGCAGGCTAGCTGTATTAGCTTAGCATAGCTCACGGTAGCATCTGAAACTATCTCATGTGACTTGATTGCTATGCTAGCAATCACTTTTGTGGAAACCACCCTCATTTCTTGGGGTGCCTGGTTTCTATCTAGTTTTTTTATCTGCCTTTTTGAGGGGAATTAGCTCAAATTGTAGAGCGCTCGCTTAGCATGTGAGAGGTAGTGGGATCGACGCCCACATTCTCCACTATCAGCTCTTTATGTTTCATTAGTGAAAAGTTGAATGAGCAACAGTTGCCCGTTCGTTTGAAACTGCTCTTCATTAACAGTCACTGCAGGCTAGCTGTATTAGCTTAGCATAGCTCATGGTAGCATCTGAAAGTATCTCATGTGACTTGTCAATCACCTTTGTGGAAACTACCCTCATTTCAGATGTTGCTAAATAAAAGTGAAAATTTGAATGAGCAACAGTTGCCTGTTCGTTTGAAACTGCTCTTCATTAACAGTTACTGCAGGCTAGCTGTATTAGCTTAGCATAGCTCATGGTAGCATCTGAAAGTATCTCATGTGATTTGTCAATCACTTTTGTGGAAACTACCCTCATTTAAGATGTTGCTAAATAAAAGTGAAAAGTTGAATGAGCAACAGTTGCCTGTTGTTTGAAACTGCTCTTCATTAACAGTCACTGCAGGCTAGCTGTATTAGCTTAGCATAGCTCATGGTAGCATCTGAAAGTATCTCATGTGACTTGACAATCACTTTTGTGGAAACTACCCTTATTTCAGATGTTGCTAAAAAAAGTGAAAAGTTGAATGAGCAACAGTTGCCTGTTCGTTTGAAACTGCTCTTCATTAACAGTCACTGCAGGCTAGCTGTATTAGCTTAGCATAGCTCATGGTAGCATCTGAAAGTATCTCATGTGACTTGTCAATCACTTTTGTGGAAACTACCCTCATTTAAGATGTTGCTAAATAAAAGTCAAAATTTGAATGAGCAACAGATGCCTGTTCATTTGAAACATCTCTTCATTAACAGTCACTTCAGGCTAGCTGTATTAGCTTAGCATAGCTCATGGTAGCATCTGAAAGTATCTAATGTGACTTGACAATCACTTTTGTGGAAACTACCCTCATTTCAGATGTTGCTAAATAAAAGTGAACATTTGAATGAGCAACAGTTGCCTGTTTGTTTGAAACTGCTCTTCATTAACAGTCACTGCAGGCTAGCTGTATTAGCTTAGCATAGCTCATGGTAGCATCTGAAAGTATCTCATGTGACTTGACAATCTTTTTTGTGGAAACTACCCTCATTTCAGATGTTGCTAAAAAACGGGCTTACTGCCAAATTTTCACTTGTCATTTCATCCGCTCAGTTAAGTTTATTATCAATTTTATTTATCGTTTTAACCAAACAACGAAAACATCTTTATGCTGTAATTTTAGGACTGAATTTCTTCTACTACTAAATGAATGGCAGTCAAGTTCTTTATTTAGTTAGTTTGCCTTCTTGAATTCTGCAAAGAGATTTAAAATGACATGTATATTTGGGGTGCCTTAGTTTCTATCTAGGTTTTTATCTGCCTTTTTGAGGGGAATTAGCCCAAATGGTAGAGCGCTCGCTTAGCATGTGAGAGGTAGTGGGATCGACGCCCACATTCTCCAATTTCAGCTCTTTATGTTTCATTAGTGAAAATTTGAATGAGCAACAGTTGCCTGTTCGTTTGAAACCGCTCTTCAGTAACAGTCAATGCAGGCTAGCTGTATTAGCTTAGCATAGCTCATGGTAGCATCTGAAAGTATCTCATCTGACTTGTGAATCACTTTTGTGGAAACTACCCTCATTTAAGATGTTTCTAAATAAAAGTCAAAATTTGAATGAGCAACAGTTGCCTGTTCGTTTGAAACTGCTCTTCATTAACAGTCACTGCAGGCTAGCTGTATTAGCTTAGCATAGCTCATGGTAGCATCTGAAAGTATCTCATGTGACTTGTCAATCACTTTTGTGGAAACTACCCTCATTTAAGATGTTGCTAAATAAAAGTGAAAATTTGAATGAGCAACAGTTGCCTGTTTGTTTGAAACTGCTCTTCATTAACAGTCACTGCAGGCTAGCTGTATTAGCTTAGCATAGCTCATGGTAGCATCTGAAAGTATCTCATGTGACTTGACAATCTTTTTTGTGGAAACTACCCTCATTTCAGATGTTGCTAAAAAACGGGCTTACTGCCAAATTTTCACTTGTCATTTCATCCGCTCAGTTAAGTTTATTATCAATTTTATTTATCGTTTTAACCAAACAACGAAAACATCTTTATGCTGTCATTTTAGGACTGAATTTCTTCTACTACTAAATGAATGGCAGTCAAGTTCTTTATTTAGTTAGTTTGCCTTCTTGAATTCTGCAAAGAGATTTAAAATGACATGTATATTTGGGGTGCCTTAGTTTCTATCTAGGTTTTTATCTGCCTTTTTGAGGGGAATTAGCCCAAATGGTAGAGCGCTCGCTTAGCATGTGAGAGGTAGTGGGATCGACGCCCACATTCTCTAATTTCAGCTCTTTATGTTTCATTAGTGAAAATTTGAATGAGCAACAGTTGCCTGTTCGTTTGAAACCGCTCTTCAGTAACAGTCACTGCAGGCTAGCTGTATTAGCTTAGCATATCTCATGGTAGCATCTCAAAGTATCTCATCTGACTTGTGAATCACTTTTGTGGAAACTACCCTCATTTAAGATGTTGCTAAATAAAAGTCAAAATTTGAATGAGCAACAGTTGCCTGTTCGTTTGAAACTGCTCTTCATTAACAGTCACTGCAGGCTAGCTGTATTAGCTTAGCATAGCTCATGGTAGCATCTGAAAGTATCTCATGTGACTTGTCAATCACTTTTGTGGAAACTACCCTCATTTAAGATGTTGCTAAATAAAAGTGAAAATTTGAATGAGCAACAGTTGCCTGTTTGTTTGAAACTGCTCTTCATTAACAGTCACTGCAGGCTAGCTGTATTAGCTTAGCATAGCTCATGGTAGCATCTGAAAGTATCTCATGTGACTTGACAATCACTTTTGTGGAAACTACCCTTATTTCAGATGTTGCTAAAAAAAAGTGAAAAGTTGAATGAGCAACAGTTGCCTGTTCGTTTGAAACTGCTCTTCATTAACAGTCACTGCAGGCTAGCTGTATTAGCTTAGCATAGCTCATGGTAGCATCTGAAAGTATCTCATGTGATTTGTCAATCACTTTTGTGGAAACTACCCTCATTTAAGATGTTGCTAAATAAAAGTGAAAATTTGAATGAGCAACAGTTGCCTGTTCGTTTGAAACTGCTCTTCATTAACAGTCACTGCAGGCTAGCTGTATTAGCTTAGCATAGCTCATGCTAGCATCTGAAAGTATCTCATGTGACTTGACAATCACTTTTGTGGAAACTACCCTCATTTCAGATGTTGCTAAATAAAAGTGAACATTTGAATGAGCAACAGTTGCCTGTTTGTTTGAAACTGCTCTTCATTAACAGTCACTGCAGGCTAGCTGTATTAGCTTAGCATAGCTCATGGTAGCATCTGAAAGTATCTCATGTGACTTGACAATCACTTTTGTGGAAACTACCCTTATTTCAGATGTTGCTAAAAAAAAGTGAAAAGTTGAATGAGCAACAGTTGCCTCTTCGTTTGAAACTGCTTTTCATTAACAGTCACTGCAGGCTAGCTGTATTAGCTTAGCATAGCTCATGGTAGCATCTGAAAGTATCTCATGTGACTTGACAATCACTTTTGTGGAAACTACCCTCATTTAAGATGTTGCTAAATAAAAGTGAAAATTTGAATGAGCAACAGTTGCCTGTTCGTTTGAAACTGCTCTTCATTAACAGTCACTGCAGGCTAGCTGTATTGGCTTAGCATAGCTCATGCTAGCATCTGAAAGTATCTCATGTGACTTGACAATCACTTTTGTGGAAACTACCCTCATTTCAGATGTTGCTAAATAAAAGTGAACATTTGAATGAGCAACAGTTGCCTGTTTGTTTGAAACTGCTCTTCATTAACAGTCACTGCAGGTTAGCTGTATTAGCTTAGCATAGCTCATGGTAGCATCTGAAAGTATCTCATGTGACTTGACAATCATTTTTGTGGAAACTACCCTCATTTCAGATGTTGCTAAAAAACGGGCTTACTGCCATGATTTCACTTGTCATTTCATCCGCTCAGTTAAGTTTATTATCAATTTTATTTATCGTTTTAACCAAACAACGAAAACATCTTTATGCTGTCGTTTTAGGACTGAATTTCTTCTACTACTAAATGAATGGCAGTCAAGTTCTTTATTTAGTTAGTTTGCCTTCTTGAATTCTGCAAAGAGATTTAAAATACCATGTATATTTGGGGTGCCTTAGTTTCTATCTAGGTTTTTATCTGCCTTTTTGAGGGGAATTAGCTCAAATGGTAGAGCGCTCGCTTAGCATGTGAGAGGTAGTGGGATCGACGCCCACATTCTCCAATTTCAGCTCTTTATGTTTCATTAGTGAAAATTTGAATGAGCAACAGTTGCCTGTTCGTTTGAAACTGCTCTTCATTAACAGTCACTGTAGTCTACACGTATTAGCTTAGCATAGCTCATGGTAGCATCTCAAAGTATCTCATGTGACTTGTGAATCACTTTTGTGGAAACTACCCTCATTTAAGATGTTGCTAAATAAAAGTGAAAATTTGAATGAGCAACAGTTGCCTGTTCGTTTGAAACTGCTCTTCATTAAAAGTCACTGTAGGCTACATGTATTAGCTTAGCATAGCTCATGGTAGCATCTGAAAGTATCTCATGTGACTTGACAATCACTTTTGTGGAAACTACCCTCATTTCAGATGTTGCTAAAAAACGGGCTTACTGCCATGATTTCACTTGTCATTTCATCCGCTCAGTTAAGTTTATTATCACTTTTATTTATCGTTTTAACCAAACAACGAAAACATCTTTATGCTGTCGTTTTAGGACTGAATTTCTTCTACTACTAAATGAATGGCAGTCAAGTTCTTTATTTAGGTAGTTTGCCTTCTTCAATTCTGCAAAGAGATTTAAAATGACATGTATATTTGGGGTGCCTGGTTTGTATCTAGGTTTTTATCTGCCTTTTTGAGGGGAATTAGCTCAAATGGTAGAGCGCTCGCTTAGCATGTGAGAGGTAGTGGGATCGACGCCCACATTCTCCAATTTCAGCTCTTTATGTTTCATTAGTTAAAATTTGAATGAGCAACAGTTGCCTGTTCGTTTGAAACTGCTCTTCATTAACAGTCACTGCAGGCTAGCTGTATTAGCTTAGCATAGCTCATGGTAGCATCTGAAAGTATCTCATGTGATTTGTCAATCACTTTTGTGGAAACTACCCTCATTTAAGATGTTGCTAAATAAAAGTGAAAATTTGAATGAGCAACAGTTGCCTGTTCGTTTGAAACTGCTCTTCATTAACAGTCACTGCAGGCTAGCTGTATTGGCTTAGCATAGCTCATGCTAGCATCTGAAAGTATCTCATGTGACTTGACAATCACTTTTGTGGAAACTACCCTCATTTCAGATGTTGCTAAATAAAAGTGAACATTTGAATGAGCAACAGTTGCCTGTTTGTTTGAAACTGCTCTTCATTAACAGTCACTGCAGGTTAGCTGTATTAGCTTAGCATAGCTCATGGTAGCATCTGAAAGTATCTCATGTGACTTGACAATCATTTTTGTGGAAACTACCCTCATTTCAGATGTTGCTAAAAAACGGGCTTACTGCCATGATTTCACTTGTCATTTCATCCGCTCAGTTAAGTTTATTATCAATTTTATTTATCGTTTTAACCAAACAACGAAAACATCTTTATGCTGTCGTTTTAGGACTGAATTTCTTCTACTACTAAATGAATGGCAGTCAAGTTCTTTATTTAGTTAGTTTGCCTTCTTGAATTCTGCAAAGAGATTTAAAATACCATGTATATTTGGGGTGCCTTAGTTTCTATCTAGGTTTTTATCTGCCTTTTTGAGGGGAATTAGCTCAAATGGTAGAGCGCTCGCTTAGCATGTGAGAGGTAGTGGGATCGACGCCCACATTCTCCAATTTCAGCTCTTTATGTTTCATTAGTGAAAATTTGAATGAGCAACAGTTGCCTGTTCGTTTGAAACTGCTCTTCATTAACAGTCACTGTAGTCTACACGTATTAGCTTAGCATAGCTCATGGTAGCATCTCAAAGTATCTCATGTGACTTGTGAATCACTTTTGTGGAAACTACCCTCATTTAAGATGTTGCTAAATAAAAGTGAAAATTTGAATGAGCAACAGTTGCCTGTTCGTTTGAAACTGCTCTTCATTAAAAGTCACTGTAGGCTACATGTATTAGCTTAGCATAGCTCATGGTAGCATCTGAAAGTATCTCATGTGACTTGACAATCACTTTTGTGGAAACTACCCTCATTTCAGATGTTGCTAAATAAAAGTGAAAATTTGAATGAGCAACAGTTGCCTGTTTGTTTGAAACTGCTCTTCATTAACAGTCACTGCAGGCTAGCTGTATTAGCTTAGCATAGCTCATGGTAGCATCTGAAAGTATCTCATGTGACTTGACAATCACTTTTGTGGAAACTACCCTTATTTCAGATGTTGCTAAAAAAAAGTGAAAAGTTGAATGAGCAACAGTTGCCTCTTCGTTTGAAACTGCTTTTCATTAACAGTCACTGCAGGCTAGCTGTATTAGCTTAGCATAGCTCATGGTAGCATCTGAAAGTATCTCATGTGACTTGACAATCACTTTTGTGGAAACTACCCTCATTTAAGATGTTGCTAAATAAAAGTGAAAATTTGAATGAGCAACAGTTGCCTGTTCGTTTGAAACTGCTCTTCATTAACAGTCACTGCAGGCTAGCTGTATTGGCTTAGCATAGCTCATGCTAGCATCTGAAAGTATCTCATGTGACTTGACAATCACTTTTGTGGAAACTACCCTCATTTCAGATGTTGCTAAATAAAAGTGAACATTTGAATGAGCAACAGTTGCCTGTTTGTTTGAAACTGCTCTTCATTAACAGTCACTGCAGGTTAGCTGTATTAGCTTAGCATAGCTCATGGTAGCATCTGAAAGTATCTCATGTGACTTGACAATCATTTTTGTGGAAACTACCCTCATTTCAGATGTTGCTAAAAAACGGGCTTACTGCCATGATTTCACTTGTCATTTCATCCGCTCAGTTAAGTTTATTATCAATTTTATTTATCGTTTTAACCAAACAACGAAAACATCTTTATGCTGTCGTTTTAGGACTGAATTTCTTCTACTACTAAATGAATGGCAGTCAAGTTCTTTATTTAGTTAGTTTGCCTTCTTGAATTCTGCAAAGAGATTTAAAATACCATGTATATTTGGGGTGCCTTAGTTTCTATCTAGGTTTTTATCTGCCTTTTTGAGGGGAATTAGCTCAAATGGTAGAGCGCTCGCTTAGCATGTGAGAGGTAGTGGGATCGACGCCCACATTCTCCAATTTCAGCTCTTTATGTTTCATTAGTGAAAATTTGAATGAGCAACAGTTGCCTGTTCGTTTGAAACTGCTCTTCATTAACAGTCACTGTAGTCTACACGTATTAGCTTAGCATAGCTCATGGTAGCATCTCAAAGTATCTCATGTGACTTATGAATCACTTTTGTGGAAACTACCCTCATTTAAGATGTTGCTAAATAAAAGTGAAAATTTGAATGAGCAACAGTTGCCTGTTCGTTTGAAACTGCTCTTCATTAAAAGTCACTGTAGGCTACATGTATTAGCTTAGCATAGCTCATGGTAGCATCTGAAAGTATCTCATGTGACTTGACAATCACTTTTGTGGAAACTACCCTCATTTCAGATGTTGCTAAAAAACGGGCTTACTGCCATGATTTCACTTGTCATTTCATCCGCTCAGTTAAGTTTATTATCACTTTTATTTATCGTTTTAACCAAACAACGAAATCATCTTTATGCTGTCGTTTTAGGACTGAATTTCTTCTACTACTAAATGAATGGCAGTCAAGTTCTTTATTTAGGTAGTTTGCCTTCTTCAATTCTGCAAAGAGATTTAAAATGACATGTATATTTGGGGTGCCTTAGTTTCTATCTAGAATTTTATCTGCCTTTTTGAGGGGAATTAGCTCAAATGGTAGAGCGCTTGCTTAGCATGTGAGAGGTAGTGGGATCGACGCCCACATTCTCCAATTTCAGCTCTTTATGTTTCATTAGTGAAAATTTGAATGAGCAACAGTTGCCTGTTCGTTTGAAACTGCTCTTCATTAACAGTCACTGTAGGCTACACGTATTAGCTTAGCATAGCTCATGGTAGCATCTCAAAGTATCTCATCTGACTTGTGAATCACTTTTGTGGAAACTACCGTCATTTAAGATGTTGCTAAATAAAAGTGAAAATTTGAATGAGCAACAGTTGCCTGTTCGTTTGAAACTGCTATTCATTAAAAGTCACTGTAGGCTACATGTATTAGCTTAGCATAGCTCATGGTAGCATCTGAAAGTATCTCATGTGACTTGTCAATCACTTTTGTGGAAACTACCCTCATTTAAGATGTTGCTAAATAAAAGTGAAAATTTGAATGAGCAACAGTTGCCTGTTTGTTTGAAACTGCTCTTCATTAACAGTCACTGCAGGCTAGCTGTATTAGCTTAGCATAGCTCATGGTAGCATCTGAAAGTATCTCATGTGACTTGACAATCACTTTTGTGGAAACTACCCTTATTTCAGATGTTGCTAAAAAAAAGTGAAAAGTTGAATGAGCAACAGTTGCCTCTTCGTTTGAAACTGCTTTTCATTAACAGTCACTGCAGGCTAGCTGTATTAGCTTAGCATAGCTCATGGTAGCATCTGAAAGTATCTCATGTGACTTGTCAATCACTTTTGTGGAAACTACCCTCATTTAAGATGTTGCTAAATAAAAGTCAAAATTTGAATGAGCAACAGATGCCTGTTCATTTGAAACTGCTCTTCATTAACAGTCACTTCAGGCTAGCTGTATTAGCTTAGCATAGCTCATGGTAGCATCTGAAAGTATCTCATGTGACTTGACAATCACTTTTGTGGAAACTACCCTCATTTCAGATGTTGCTAAATAAAAGTGAACATTTGAATGAGCAACAGTTGCCTGTTTGTTTGAAACTGCTGTTCATTAACAGTCACTGCAGGCTAGCTGTATTCGCTTAGCATAGCTCATGGTAGCATCTGAAAGTATCTCATGTGACTTGACAATCACTTTTGTGGAAACTACCCTCATTTAAGATGTTGCTAAATAAAAGTGAAAATTTGAATGAGCAACAGTTGCCTGTTTGTTTGAAACTGCTCTTCATTAACAGTCACTGCAGGCTAGCTGTATTAGCTTAGCATAGCTCATGGTAGCATCTGAAAGTATCTCATGTGACTTGACAATCACTTTTGTGGAAACTACCCTTATTTCAGATGTTGCTAAAAAAAAGTGAAAAGTTGAATGAGCAACAGTTGCCTGTTCGTTTGAAACTGCTTTTCATTAACAGTCACTGCAGGCTACACGTATTAGCTTAGCATAGCTCATGGTAGCATCTCAAAGTATCTCATGTGACTTGACAATCACTTTTGTGGAAACTACCCTCATTTCAGATGTTGCTAAAAAACGGGCTTACTGCCATGATTTCACTTGTCATTTCATCCGCTCAGTTAAGTTTATTATCACTTTTATTTATCGTTTTAACCAAACAACGAAAACATCTTTATGCTGTCGTTTTAGGACTGTAATTCTTCTACTACTAAATGAATGGCAGTCAAGTTCTTTATTTAGGTAGTTTGCCTTCTTCAATTCTGCAAAGAGATTTAAAATTACATGTAAATTTGGGGTGCCTGGTTTCTATCTAGGTTTTTATCTGCCTTTTTGAGGGGAATTAGCTCAAATGGTAGAGCGCTCGCTTAGCATGTGAGAAGTAGTGGGATCGACGCCCACATTCTCCAATTTCAGCTCTTTATGTTTCATTAGTGAAAATTTGAATGAGCAACAGTTGCCTGTTCGTTTGAAACCGCTCTTCAGTAACAGTCACTGCAGGCTAGCTGTATTAGCTTAGCATAGCTCATGGTAGCATCTCAAAGTATCTCATGTGACTTGTCAATCACTTTTGTGGAAACTACCCTCATTTAAGATGTTGCTAAATAAAAGTGAAAATTTGAATGAGCAACAGTTGCCTGTTCGTTTGAAACTGCTCTTCATTAACAGTCACTG
Organism: Cololabis saira; assembly: GCF_033807715.1. Lineage (NCBI taxonomy): Eukaryota > Metazoa > Chordata > Actinopteri > Beloniformes > Belonidae > Cololabis > Cololabis saira. Next base: position 45,725 of record NW_026906283.1, on the reverse strand, counting down.
CAGGCTAGCTGTATTAGCTTAGCATAGCTCATGGTAGCATCTGAAAGTATCTCATGTGACTTGACAATCACTTTTGTGGAAACTACCCTCATTTCAGATGTTGCTAAAAAAAGTGAAAAGTTGAATGAGCAACAGTTGCCTGTTTGTTTGAAACTGCTTTTCATTAACAGTCACTGTAAGCTACATGTATTAGCTTAGCATAGCTCATGGTAGCATCTGAAAGTATCTCATGTGACTTGACAATCACTTTTGTGGAAACTACCCTTATTTCAGATGTTGCTAAAAAACGGGCTTACTGCCATGATTTCACTTGTCATTTCATCCGCTTAGTTAAGTTTGTTATGAGTTTTAATTATCGTTTTAACCAAACAACGAAAACATCTTTATTGCTGTCATTTTAGGACTGAATTTCTTCTACTACTAAATTAATGGCAGTCAAGTTCTTTATTTAGTTAGTTTGCCTTCTTGAATTCTGCAAAGAGATTTAAAATGACATGTGTATTTGGGGTGCCTGGTTTGTATCTAGGTTTTTATCTGCCTTTTTGAGGGGAATTAGCTCAAATGGTAGAGCGCTCGCTTAGCATGTTAGAGGTAGTGGGATCGACGCCCACATTCTCCAATTTCAGCTCTTTATGTTTCATTAGTGAAAATTTGAATGAGCAACAGTTGCCTGTTCGTTTGAAACTGCTCTTCCTTAACAGTCACTGCAGGCTAGCTGTATTAGCTTAGCATAGCTCATGGTAGCATCTGAAAGTATCTCATGTGACTTGTCAATCACTTTTGTGGAAACTACCCTCATTTAAGATGTTGCTAAATAAAAGTGAAAATTTGAATGAGCAACAGTTGCCTGTTTGTTTGAAACTGCTCTTCATTAACAGTCACTGCAGGCTAGCTGTATTAGCTTAGCATAGCTCACGGTAGCATCTGAAACTATCTCATGTGACTTGATTGCTATGCTAGCAATCACTTTTGTGGAAACCACCCTCATTTCTTGGGGTGCCTGGTTTCTATCTAGTTTTTTTATCTGCCTTTTTGAGGGGAATTAGCTCAAATTGTAGAGCGCTCGCTTAGCATGTGAGAGGTAGTGGGATCGACGCCCACATTCTCCACTATCAGCTCTTTATGTTTCATTAGTGAAAAGTTGAATGAGCAACAGTTGCCCGTTCGTTTGAAACTGCTCTTCATTAACAGTCACTGCAGGCTAGCTGTATTAGCTTAGCATAGCTCATGGTAGCATCTGAAAGTATCTCATGTGACTTGTCAATCACCTTTGTGGAAACTACCCTCATTTCAGATGTTGCTAAATAAAAGTGAAAATTTGAATGAGCAACAGTTGCCTGTTCGTTTGAAACTGCTCTTCATTAACAGTTACTGCAGGCTAGCTGTATTAGCTTAGCATAGCTCATGGTAGCATCTGAAAGTATCTCATGTGATTTGTCAATCACTTTTGTGGAAACTACCCTCATTTAAGATGTTGCTAAATAAAAGTGAAAAGTTGAATGAGCAACAGTTGCCTGTTGTTTGAAACTGCTCTTCATTAACAGTCACTGCAGGCTAGCTGTATTAGCTTAGCATAGCTCATGGTAGCATCTGAAAGTATCTCATGTGACTTGACAATCACTTTTGTGGAAACTACCCTTATTTCAGATGTTGCTAAAAAAAGTGAAAAGTTGAATGAGCAACAGTTGCCTGTTCGTTTGAAACTGCTCTTCATTAACAGTCACTGCAGGCTAGCTGTATTAGCTTAGCATAGCTCATGGTAGCATCTGAAAGTATCTCATGTGACTTGTCAATCACTTTTGTGGAAACTACCCTCATTTAAGATGTTGCTAAATAAAAGTCAAAATTTGAATGAGCAACAGATGCCTGTTCATTTGAAACATCTCTTCATTAACAGTCACTTCAGGCTAGCTGTATTAGCTTAGCATAGCTCATGGTAGCATCTGAAAGTATCTAATGTGACTTGACAATCACTTTTGTGGAAACTACCCTCATTTCAGATGTTGCTAAATAAAAGTGAACATTTGAATGAGCAACAGTTGCCTGTTTGTTTGAAACTGCTCTTCATTAACAGTCACTGCAGGCTAGCTGTATTAGCTTAGCATAGCTCATGGTAGCATCTGAAAGTATCTCATGTGACTTGACAATCTTTTTTGTGGAAACTACCCTCATTTCAGATGTTGCTAAAAAACGGGCTTACTGCCAAATTTTCACTTGTCATTTCATCCGCTCAGTTAAGTTTATTATCAATTTTATTTATCGTTTTAACCAAACAACGAAAACATCTTTATGCTGTAATTTTAGGACTGAATTTCTTCTACTACTAAATGAATGGCAGTCAAGTTCTTTATTTAGTTAGTTTGCCTTCTTGAATTCTGCAAAGAGATTTAAAATGACATGTATATTTGGGGTGCCTTAGTTTCTATCTAGGTTTTTATCTGCCTTTTTGAGGGGAATTAGCCCAAATGGTAGAGCGCTCGCTTAGCATGTGAGAGGTAGTGGGATCGACGCCCACATTCTCCAATTTCAGCTCTTTATGTTTCATTAGTGAAAATTTGAATGAGCAACAGTTGCCTGTTCGTTTGAAACCGCTCTTCAGTAACAGTCAATGCAGGCTAGCTGTATTAGCTTAGCATAGCTCATGGTAGCATCTGAAAGTATCTCATCTGACTTGTGAATCACTTTTGTGGAAACTACCCTCATTTAAGATGTTTCTAAATAAAAGTCAAAATTTGAATGAGCAACAGTTGCCTGTTCGTTTGAAACTGCTCTTCATTAACAGTCACTGCAGGCTAGCTGTATTAGCTTAGCATAGCTCATGGTAGCATCTGAAAGTATCTCATGTGACTTGTCAATCACTTTTGTGGAAACTACCCTCATTTAAGATGTTGCTAAATAAAAGTGAAAATTTGAATGAGCAACAGTTGCCTGTTTGTTTGAAACTGCTCTTCATTAACAGTCACTGCAGGCTAGCTGTATTAGCTTAGCATAGCTCATGGTAGCATCTGAAAGTATCTCATGTGACTTGACAATCTTTTTTGTGGAAACTACCCTCATTTCAGATGTTGCTAAAAAACGGGCTTACTGCCAAATTTTCACTTGTCATTTCATCCGCTCAGTTAAGTTTATTATCAATTTTATTTATCGTTTTAACCAAACAACGAAAACATCTTTATGCTGTCATTTTAGGACTGAATTTCTTCTACTACTAAATGAATGGCAGTCAAGTTCTTTATTTAGTTAGTTTGCCTTCTTGAATTCTGCAAAGAGATTTAAAATGACATGTATATTTGGGGTGCCTTAGTTTCTATCTAGGTTTTTATCTGCCTTTTTGAGGGGAATTAGCCCAAATGGTAGAGCGCTCGCTTAGCATGTGAGAGGTAGTGGGATCGACGCCCACATTCTCTAATTTCAGCTCTTTATGTTTCATTAGTGAAAATTTGAATGAGCAACAGTTGCCTGTTCGTTTGAAACCGCTCTTCAGTAACAGTCACTGCAGGCTAGCTGTATTAGCTTAGCATATCTCATGGTAGCATCTCAAAGTATCTCATCTGACTTGTGAATCACTTTTGTGGAAACTACCCTCATTTAAGATGTTGCTAAATAAAAGTCAAAATTTGAATGAGCAACAGTTGCCTGTTCGTTTGAAACTGCTCTTCATTAACAGTCACTGCAGGCTAGCTGTATTAGCTTAGCATAGCTCATGGTAGCATCTGAAAGTATCTCATGTGACTTGTCAATCACTTTTGTGGAAACTACCCTCATTTAAGATGTTGCTAAATAAAAGTGAAAATTTGAATGAGCAACAGTTGCCTGTTTGTTTGAAACTGCTCTTCATTAACAGTCACTGCAGGCTAGCTGTATTAGCTTAGCATAGCTCATGGTAGCATCTGAAAGTATCTCATGTGACTTGACAATCACTTTTGTGGAAACTACCCTTATTTCAGATGTTGCTAAAAAAAAGTGAAAAGTTGAATGAGCAACAGTTGCCTGTTCGTTTGAAACTGCTCTTCATTAACAGTCACTGCAGGCTAGCTGTATTAGCTTAGCATAGCTCATGGTAGCATCTGAAAGTATCTCATGTGATTTGTCAATCACTTTTGTGGAAACTACCCTCATTTAAGATGTTGCTAAATAAAAGTGAAAATTTGAATGAGCAACAGTTGCCTGTTCGTTTGAAACTGCTCTTCATTAACAGTCACTGCAGGCTAGCTGTATTAGCTTAGCATAGCTCATGCTAGCATCTGAAAGTATCTCATGTGACTTGACAATCACTTTTGTGGAAACTACCCTCATTTCAGATGTTGCTAAATAAAAGTGAACATTTGAATGAGCAACAGTTGCCTGTTTGTTTGAAACTGCTCTTCATTAACAGTCACTGCAGGCTAGCTGTATTAGCTTAGCATAGCTCATGGTAGCATCTGAAAGTATCTCATGTGACTTGACAATCACTTTTGTGGAAACTACCCTTATTTCAGATGTTGCTAAAAAAAAGTGAAAAGTTGAATGAGCAACAGTTGCCTCTTCGTTTGAAACTGCTTTTCATTAACAGTCACTGCAGGCTAGCTGTATTAGCTTAGCATAGCTCATGGTAGCATCTGAAAGTATCTCATGTGACTTGACAATCACTTTTGTGGAAACTACCCTCATTTAAGATGTTGCTAAATAAAAGTGAAAATTTGAATGAGCAACAGTTGCCTGTTCGTTTGAAACTGCTCTTCATTAACAGTCACTGCAGGCTAGCTGTATTGGCTTAGCATAGCTCATGCTAGCATCTGAAAGTATCTCATGTGACTTGACAATCACTTTTGTGGAAACTACCCTCATTTCAGATGTTGCTAAATAAAAGTGAACATTTGAATGAGCAACAGTTGCCTGTTTGTTTGAAACTGCTCTTCATTAACAGTCACTGCAGGTTAGCTGTATTAGCTTAGCATAGCTCATGGTAGCATCTGAAAGTATCTCATGTGACTTGACAATCATTTTTGTGGAAACTACCCTCATTTCAGATGTTGCTAAAAAACGGGCTTACTGCCATGATTTCACTTGTCATTTCATCCGCTCAGTTAAGTTTATTATCAATTTTATTTATCGTTTTAACCAAACAACGAAAACATCTTTATGCTGTCGTTTTAGGACTGAATTTCTTCTACTACTAAATGAATGGCAGTCAAGTTCTTTATTTAGTTAGTTTGCCTTCTTGAATTCTGCAAAGAGATTTAAAATACCATGTATATTTGGGGTGCCTTAGTTTCTATCTAGGTTTTTATCTGCCTTTTTGAGGGGAATTAGCTCAAATGGTAGAGCGCTCGCTTAGCATGTGAGAGGTAGTGGGATCGACGCCCACATTCTCCAATTTCAGCTCTTTATGTTTCATTAGTGAAAATTTGAATGAGCAACAGTTGCCTGTTCGTTTGAAACTGCTCTTCATTAACAGTCACTGTAGTCTACACGTATTAGCTTAGCATAGCTCATGGTAGCATCTCAAAGTATCTCATGTGACTTGTGAATCACTTTTGTGGAAACTACCCTCATTTAAGATGTTGCTAAATAAAAGTGAAAATTTGAATGAGCAACAGTTGCCTGTTCGTTTGAAACTGCTCTTCATTAAAAGTCACTGTAGGCTACATGTATTAGCTTAGCATAGCTCATGGTAGCATCTGAAAGTATCTCATGTGACTTGACAATCACTTTTGTGGAAACTACCCTCATTTCAGATGTTGCTAAAAAACGGGCTTACTGCCATGATTTCACTTGTCATTTCATCCGCTCAGTTAAGTTTATTATCACTTTTATTTATCGTTTTAACCAAACAACGAAAACATCTTTATGCTGTCGTTTTAGGACTGAATTTCTTCTACTACTAAATGAATGGCAGTCAAGTTCTTTATTTAGGTAGTTTGCCTTCTTCAATTCTGCAAAGAGATTTAAAATGACATGTATATTTGGGGTGCCTGGTTTGTATCTAGGTTTTTATCTGCCTTTTTGAGGGGAATTAGCTCAAATGGTAGAGCGCTCGCTTAGCATGTGAGAGGTAGTGGGATCGACGCCCACATTCTCCAATTTCAGCTCTTTATGTTTCATTAGTTAAAATTTGAATGAGCAACAGTTGCCTGTTCGTTTGAAACTGCTCTTCATTAACAGTCACTGCAGGCTAGCTGTATTAGCTTAGCATAGCTCATGGTAGCATCTGAAAGTATCTCATGTGATTTGTCAATCACTTTTGTGGAAACTACCCTCATTTAAGATGTTGCTAAATAAAAGTGAAAATTTGAATGAGCAACAGTTGCCTGTTCGTTTGAAACTGCTCTTCATTAACAGTCACTGCAGGCTAGCTGTATTGGCTTAGCATAGCTCATGCTAGCATCTGAAAGTATCTCATGTGACTTGACAATCACTTTTGTGGAAACTACCCTCATTTCAGATGTTGCTAAATAAAAGTGAACATTTGAATGAGCAACAGTTGCCTGTTTGTTTGAAACTGCTCTTCATTAACAGTCACTGCAGGTTAGCTGTATTAGCTTAGCATAGCTCATGGTAGCATCTGAAAGTATCTCATGTGACTTGACAATCATTTTTGTGGAAACTACCCTCATTTCAGATGTTGCTAAAAAACGGGCTTACTGCCATGATTTCACTTGTCATTTCATCCGCTCAGTTAAGTTTATTATCAATTTTATTTATCGTTTTAACCAAACAACGAAAACATCTTTATGCTGTCGTTTTAGGACTGAATTTCTTCTACTACTAAATGAATGGCAGTCAAGTTCTTTATTTAGTTAGTTTGCCTTCTTGAATTCTGCAAAGAGATTTAAAATACCATGTATATTTGGGGTGCCTTAGTTTCTATCTAGGTTTTTATCTGCCTTTTTGAGGGGAATTAGCTCAAATGGTAGAGCGCTCGCTTAGCATGTGAGAGGTAGTGGGATCGACGCCCACATTCTCCAATTTCAGCTCTTTATGTTTCATTAGTGAAAATTTGAATGAGCAACAGTTGCCTGTTCGTTTGAAACTGCTCTTCATTAACAGTCACTGTAGTCTACACGTATTAGCTTAGCATAGCTCATGGTAGCATCTCAAAGTATCTCATGTGACTTGTGAATCACTTTTGTGGAAACTACCCTCATTTAAGATGTTGCTAAATAAAAGTGAAAATTTGAATGAGCAACAGTTGCCTGTTCGTTTGAAACTGCTCTTCATTAAAAGTCACTGTAGGCTACATGTATTAGCTTAGCATAGCTCATGGTAGCATCTGAAAGTATCTCATGTGACTTGACAATCACTTTTGTGGAAACTACCCTCATTTCAGATGTTGCTAAATAAAAGTGAAAATTTGAATGAGCAACAGTTGCCTGTTTGTTTGAAACTGCTCTTCATTAACAGTCACTGCAGGCTAGCTGTATTAGCTTAGCATAGCTCATGGTAGCATCTGAAAGTATCTCATGTGACTTGACAATCACTTTTGTGGAAACTACCCTTATTTCAGATGTTGCTAAAAAAAAGTGAAAAGTTGAATGAGCAACAGTTGCCTCTTCGTTTGAAACTGCTTTTCATTAACAGTCACTGCAGGCTAGCTGTATTAGCTTAGCATAGCTCATGGTAGCATCTGAAAGTATCTCATGTGACTTGACAATCACTTTTGTGGAAACTACCCTCATTTAAGATGTTGCTAAATAAAAGTGAAAATTTGAATGAGCAACAGTTGCCTGTTCGTTTGAAACTGCTCTTCATTAACAGTCACTGCAGGCTAGCTGTATTGGCTTAGCATAGCTCATGCTAGCATCTGAAAGTATCTCATGTGACTTGACAATCACTTTTGTGGAAACTACCCTCATTTCAGATGTTGCTAAATAAAAGTGAACATTTGAATGAGCAACAGTTGCCTGTTTGTTTGAAACTGCTCTTCATTAACAGTCACTGCAGGTTAGCTGTATTAGCTTAGCATAGCTCATGGTAGCATCTGAAAGTATCTCATGTGACTTGACAATCATTTTTGTGGAAACTACCCTCATTTCAGATGTTGCTAAAAAACGGGCTTACTGCCATGATTTCACTTGTCATTTCATCCGCTCAGTTAAGTTTATTATCAATTTTATTTATCGTTTTAACCAAACAACGAAAACATCTTTATGCTGTCGTTTTAGGACTGAATTTCTTCTACTACTAAATGAATGGCAGTCAAGTTCTTTATTTAGTTAGTTTGCCTTCTTGAATTCTGCAAAGAGATTTAAAATACCATGTATATTTGGGGTGCCTTAGTTTCTATCTAGGTTTTTATCTGCCTTTTTGAGGGGAATTAGCTCAAATGGTAGAGCGCTCGCTTAGCATGTGAGAGGTAGTGGGATCGACGCCCACATTCTCCAATTTCAGCTCTTTATGTTTCATTAGTGAAAATTTGAATGAGCAACAGTTGCCTGTTCGTTTGAAACTGCTCTTCATTAACAGTCACTGTAGTCTACACGTATTAGCTTAGCATAGCTCATGGTAGCATCTCAAAGTATCTCATGTGACTTATGAATCACTTTTGTGGAAACTACCCTCATTTAAGATGTTGCTAAATAAAAGTGAAAATTTGAATGAGCAACAGTTGCCTGTTCGTTTGAAACTGCTCTTCATTAAAAGTCACTGTAGGCTACATGTATTAGCTTAGCATAGCTCATGGTAGCATCTGAAAGTATCTCATGTGACTTGACAATCACTTTTGTGGAAACTACCCTCATTTCAGATGTTGCTAAAAAACGGGCTTACTGCCATGATTTCACTTGTCATTTCATCCGCTCAGTTAAGTTTATTATCACTTTTATTTATCGTTTTAACCAAACAACGAAATCATCTTTATGCTGTCGTTTTAGGACTGAATTTCTTCTACTACTAAATGAATGGCAGTCAAGTTCTTTATTTAGGTAGTTTGCCTTCTTCAATTCTGCAAAGAGATTTAAAATGACATGTATATTTGGGGTGCCTTAGTTTCTATCTAGAATTTTATCTGCCTTTTTGAGGGGAATTAGCTCAAATGGTAGAGCGCTTGCTTAGCATGTGAGAGGTAGTGGGATCGACGCCCACATTCTCCAATTTCAGCTCTTTATGTTTCATTAGTGAAAATTTGAATGAGCAACAGTTGCCTGTTCGTTTGAAACTGCTCTTCATTAACAGTCACTGTAGGCTACACGTATTAGCTTAGCATAGCTCATGGTAGCATCTCAAAGTATCTCATCTGACTTGTGAATCACTTTTGTGGAAACTACCGTCATTTAAGATGTTGCTAAATAAAAGTGAAAATTTGAATGAGCAACAGTTGCCTGTTCGTTTGAAACTGCTATTCATTAAAAGTCACTGTAGGCTACATGTATTAGCTTAGCATAGCTCATGGTAGCATCTGAAAGTATCTCATGTGACTTGTCAATCACTTTTGTGGAAACTACCCTCATTTAAGATGTTGCTAAATAAAAGTGAAAATTTGAATGAGCAACAGTTGCCTGTTTGTTTGAAACTGCTCTTCATTAACAGTCACTGCAGGCTAGCTGTATTAGCTTAGCATAGCTCATGGTAGCATCTGAAAGTATCTCATGTGACTTGACAATCACTTTTGTGGAAACTACCCTTATTTCAGATGTTGCTAAAAAAAAGTGAAAAGTTGAATGAGCAACAGTTGCCTCTTCGTTTGAAACTGCTTTTCATTAACAGTCACTGCAGGCTAGCTGTATTAGCTTAGCATAGCTCATGGTAGCATCTGAAAGTATCTCATGTGACTTGTCAATCACTTTTGTGGAAACTACCCTCATTTAAGATGTTGCTAAATAAAAGTCAAAATTTGAATGAGCAACAGATGCCTGTTCATTTGAAACTGCTCTTCATTAACAGTCACTTCAGGCTAGCTGTATTAGCTTAGCATAGCTCATGGTAGCATCTGAAAGTATCTCATGTGACTTGACAATCACTTTTGTGGAAACTACCCTCATTTCAGATGTTGCTAAATAAAAGTGAACATTTGAATGAGCAACAGTTGCCTGTTTGTTTGAAACTGCTGTTCATTAACAGTCACTGCAGGCTAGCTGTATTCGCTTAGCATAGCTCATGGTAGCATCTGAAAGTATCTCATGTGACTTGACAATCACTTTTGTGGAAACTACCCTCATTTAAGATGTTGCTAAATAAAAGTGAAAATTTGAATGAGCAACAGTTGCCTGTTTGTTTGAAACTGCTCTTCATTAACAGTCACTGCAGGCTAGCTGTATTAGCTTAGCATAGCTCATGGTAGCATCTGAAAGTATCTCATGTGACTTGACAATCACTTTTGTGGAAACTACCCTTATTTCAGATGTTGCTAAAAAAAAGTGAAAAGTTGAATGAGCAACAGTTGCCTGTTCGTTTGAAACTGCTTTTCATTAACAGTCACTGCAGGCTACACGTATTAGCTTAGCATAGCTCATGGTAGCATCTCAAAGTATCTCATGTGACTTGACAATCACTTTTGTGGAAACTACCCTCATTTCAGATGTTGCTAAAAAACGGGCTTACTGCCATGATTTCACTTGTCATTTCATCCGCTCAGTTAAGTTTATTATCACTTTTATTTATCGTTTTAACCAAACAACGAAAACATCTTTATGCTGTCGTTTTAGGACTGTAATTCTTCTACTACTAAATGAATGGCAGTCAAGTTCTTTATTTAGGTAGTTTGCCTTCTTCAATTCTGCAAAGAGATTTAAAATTACATGTAAATTTGGGGTGCCTGGTTTCTATCTAGGTTTTTATCTGCCTTTTTGAGGGGAATTAGCTCAAATGGTAGAGCGCTCGCTTAGCATGTGAGAAGTAGTGGGATCGACGCCCACATTCTCCAATTTCAGCTCTTTATGTTTCATTAGTGAAAATTTGAATGAGCAACAGTTGCCTGTTCGTTTGAAACCGCTCTTCAGTAACAGTCACTGCAGGCTAGCTGTATTAGCTTAGCATAGCTCATGGTAGCATCTCAAAGTATCTCATGTGACTTGTCAATCACTTTTGTGGAAACTACCCTCATTTAAGATGTTGCTAAATAAAAGTGAAAATTTGAATGAGCAACAGTTGCCTGTTCGTTTGAAACTGCTCTTCATTAACAGTCACTGCAGGCTAGCTGTATTAGCTTAGCATAGCTCATGGTAGCATCTGAAAGTATCTCATGTGACTTGACAATCACTTTTGTGGAAACTACCCTCATTTCAGATGTTGCTAAAAAAAGTGAAAAGTTGAATGAGCAACAGTTGCCTGTTTGTTTGAAACTGCTTTTCATTAACAGTCACTGTAAGCTACATGTATTAGCTTAGCATAGCTCATGGTAGCATCTGAAAGTATCTCATGTGACTTGACAATCACTTTTGTGGAAACTACCCTTATTTCAGATGTTGCTAAAAAACGGGCTTACTGCCATGATTTCACTTGTCATTTCATCCGCTTAGTTAAGTTTGTTATGAGTTTTAATTATCGTTTTAACCAAACAACGAAAACATCTTTATTGCTGTCATTTTAGGACTGAATTTCTTCTACTACTAAATTAATGGCAGTCAAGTTCTTTATTTAGTTAGTTTGCCTTCTTGAATTCTGCAAAGAGATTTAAAATGACATGTGTATTTGGGGTGCCTGGTTTGTATCTAGGTTTTTATCTGCCTTTTTGAGGGGAATTAGCTCAAATGGTAGAGCGCTCGCTTAGCATGTTAGAGGTAGTGGGATCGACGCCCACATTCTCCAATTTCAGCTCTTTATGTTTCATTAGTGAAAATTTGAATGAGCAACAGTTGCCTGTTCGTTTGAAACTGCTCTTCATTAACAGTCACTGTAGGCTACACGTATTAGCTTAGCATAGCTCATGGTAGCATCTCAAAGTATCTCATCTGACTTGTGAATCACTTTTGTGGAAACTACCCTCATTTAAGATGTTGCTAAATAAAAGTGAAAATTTGAATGAGCAACAGTTGCCTGTTCGTTTGAAACTGCTATTCATTAAAAGTCACTGCAGGCTAGCTGTATTAGCTTAGCATAGCTCATGGTAGCATCTGAAAGTATCTCATGTGACTTGACAATCACTTTTGTGGAAACTACCCTTATTTCAGATGTTGCTAAAAAAAAGTGAAAAGTTGAATGAGCAACAGTTGCCTGTTCGTTTGAAACTGCTCTTCATTAACAGTCACTGCAGGCTAGCTGTATTAGCTTAGCATAGCTCATGGTAGCATCTGAAAGTATCTCATGTGATTTGTCAATCACTTTTGTGGAAACTACCCTCATTTAAGATGTTGCTAAATAAAAGTGAAAATTTGAATGAGCAACAGTTGCCTGTTCGTTTGAAACTGCTCTTCATTAACAGTCACTGCAGGCTAGCTGTATTGGCTTAGCATAGCTCATGCTAGCATCTGAAAGTATCTCATGTGACTTGACAATCACTTTTGTGGAAACTACCCTCATTTCAGATGTTGCTAAATAAAAGTGAACATTTGAATGAGCAACAGTTGCCTGTTTGTTTGAAACTGCTCTTCATTAACAGTCACTGCAGGTTAGCTGTATTAGCTTAGCATAGCTCATGGTAGCATCTGAAAGTATCTCATGTGACTTGACAATCATTTTTGTGGAAACTACCCTCATTTCAGATGTTGCTAAAAAACGGGCTTACTGCCATGATTTCACTTGTCATTTCATCCGCTCAGTTAAGTTTATTATCAATTTTATTTATCGTTTTAACCAAACAACGAAAACATCTTTATGCTGTCGTTTTAGGACTTATTTCTTCTACTACTAAATGAATGGCAGTCAAGTTCTTTATTTAGTTAGTTTGCCTTCTTGAATTCTGCAAAGAGATTTAAAATACCATGTATATTTGGGGTGCCTTAGTTTCTATCTAGGTTTTTATCTGCCTTTTTGAGGGGAATTAGCTCAAATGGTAGAGCGCTCGCTTAGCATGTGAGAGGTAGTGGGATCGACGCCCACATTCTCCAATTTCAGCTCTTTATGTTTCATTAGTGAAAATTTGAATGAGCAACAGTTGCCTGTTCGTTTGAAACTGCTCTTCATTAACAGTCACTGTAGTCTACACGTATTAGCTTAGCATAGCTCATGGTAGCATCTCAAAGTATCTCATGTGACTTGTGAATCACTTTTGTGGAAACTACCCTCATTTAAGATGTTGCTAAATAAAAGTGAAAATTTGAATGAGCAACAGTTGCCTGTTCGTTTGAAACTGCTCTTCATTAAAAGTCACTGTAGGCTACATGTATTAGCTTAGCATAGCTCATGGTAGCATCTGAAAGTATCTCATGTGACTTGACAATCACTTTTGTGGAAACTACCCTCATTTCAGATGTTGCTAAAAAACGGGCTTACTGCCATGATTTCACTTGTCATTTCATCCGCTCAGTTAAGTTTATTATCACTTTTATTTATCGTTTTAACCAAACAACGAAAACATCTTTATGCTGTCGTTTTAGGACTGAATTTCTTCTACTACTAAATGAATGGCAGTCAAGTTCTTTATTTAGGTAGTTTGCCTTCTTCAATTCTGCAAAGAGATTTAAAATGACATGTATATTTGGGGTGCCTTAGTTTCTATCTAGAATTTTATCTGCCTTTTTGAGGGGAATTAGCTCAAATGGTAGAGCGCTTGCTTAGCATGTGAGAGGTAGTGGGATCGACGCCCACATTCTCCAATTTCAGCTCTTTATGTTTCATTAGTGAAAATTTGAATGAGCAACAGTTGCCTGTTCGTTTGAAACTGCTCTTCATTAACAGTCACTGTAGGCTACACGTATTAGCTTAGCATAGCTCATGGTAGCATCTCAAAGTATCTCATCTGACTTGTGAATCACTTTTGTGGAAACTACCCTCATTTAAGATGTTGCTAAATAAAAGTGAAAATTTGAATGAGCAACAGTTGCCTGTTCGTTTGAAACTGCTATTCATTAAAAGTCACTGTAGGCTACATGTATTAGCTTAGCATAGCTCATGGTAGCATCTGAAAGTATCTCATGTGACTTGTCAATCACTTTTGTGGAAACTACCCTCATTTAAGATGTTGCTAAATAAAAGTGAAAATTTGAATGAGCAACAGTTGCCTGTTTGTTTGAAACTGCTCTTCATTAACAGTCACTGCAGGCTAGCTGTATTAGCTTAGCATAGCTGATGGTAGCATCTGAAAGTATCTCATGTGACTTGTCAATCACTTTTGTGGAAACTACCCTCATTTAAGATGTTGCTAAATAAAAGTCAAAATTTGAATGAGCAACAGATGCCTGTTCATTTGAAACTGCTCTTCATTAACAGTCACTTCAGGCTAGCTGTATTAGCTTAGCATAGCTCATGGTAGCATCTGAAAGTATCTCATGTGACTTGACAATCACTTTTGTGGAAACTACCCTCATTTCAGATGTTGCTAAATAAAAGTGAACATTTGAATGAGCAACAGTTGCCTGTTTGTTTGAAACTGCTGTTCATTAACAGTCACTGCAGGCTAGCTGTATTCGCTTAGCATAGCTCATGGTAGCATCTGAAAGTATCTCATGTGACTTGACAATCACTTTTGTGGAAACTACCCTCATTTAAGATGTTGCTAAATAAAAGTGAAAAGTTGAATGAGCAACAGTTGCCTGTTCGTTTGAAACTGCTTTTCATTAACAGTCACTGCAGGCTACACGTATTAGCTTAGCATAGCTCATGGTAGCATCTCAAAGTATCTCATGTGACTTGACAATCACTTTTGTGGAAACTACCCTCATTTCAGATGTTGCTAAAAAACGGGCTTACTGCCATGATTTCACTTGTCATTTCATCCGCTCAGTTAAGTTTATTATCACTTTTATTTATCGTTTTAACCAAACAACGAAAACATCTTTATGCTGTCGTTTTAGGACTGTAATTCTTCTACTACTAAATGAATGGCAGTCAAGTTCTTTATTTAGGTAGTTTGCCTTCTTCAATTCTGCAAAGAGATTTAAAATTACATGTAAATTTGGGGTGGCTGGTTTCTATCTAGGTTTTTATCTGCCTTTTTGAGGGGAATTAGCTCAAATGGTAGAGCGCTCGCTTAGCATGTGAGAAGTAGTGGGATCGACGCCCACATTCTCCAATTTCAGCTCTTTATGTTTCATTAGTGAAAATTTGAATGAGCAACAGTTGCCTGTTCGTTTGAAACCGCTCTTCAGTAACAGTCACTGCAGGCTAGCTGTATTAGCTTAGCATAGCTCATGGTAGCATCTCAAAGTATCTCATGTGACTTGTCAATCACTTTTGTGGAAACTACCCTCATTTAAGATGTTGCTAAATAAAAGTGAAAATTTGAATGAGCAACAGTTGCCTGTTCGTTTGAAACTGCTCTTCATTAACAGTCACTGCAGGCTAGCTGTATTAGCTTAGCATAGCTCGTGGTAGCATCTGAAAGTATCTCATGTGACTTGACAATCACTTTTGTGGAAACTACCCTCATTTCAGATGTTGCTAAAAAAAGTGAAAAGTTGAATGAGCAACAGTTGCCTGTTTGTTTGAAACTGCTTTTCATTAACAGTCACTGTAAGCTACATGTATTAGCTTAGCATAGCTCATGGTAGCATCTGAAAGTATCTCATGTGACTTGACAATCACTTTTGTGGAAACTACCCTTATTTCAGATGTTGCTAAAAAACGGGCTTACTGCCATGATTTCACTTGTCATTTCATCCGCTTAGTTAAGTTTGTTATCAGTTTTAATTATCGTTTTAACCAAACAACGAAAACATCTTTATGCTGTCATTTTAGGACTGAATTTCTTCTACTACTAAATGAATGGCAGTCAAGTTCTTTATTTAGTCAGTTTGCCTGCTTGAAGTCTGCAAAGAGATTTAAAATGACATGTATACTTGGGGTGCCTGGTTTGTATCTAGGTTTTTATCTGCCTTTTTGAGGGGAATTAGCTCAAATGGTAGAGCGCTCGCTTAGCATGTGAGAGGTAGTGGGATCGACGCCCACATTCTCCAATTTCAGCTCTTTATGTTTCATTAGTGAAAATTTGAATGAGCAACAGTTGCTTGTTTGTTTGAAACTGCTCTTCATTAACAGTCACTGTAGGCTACACGTATTAGCTTAGCATAGCTCATGGTAGCATCTCAAAGTATCTCATCTGACTTGTGAATCACTTTTGTGGAAACTACCCTCATTTAAGATGTTGCTAAATAAAAGTGAAAATTTGAATGAGCAACAGTTGCCTGTTCGTTTGAAACTGCTATTCATTAAAAGTCACTGTAGGCTACATGTATTAGCTTAGCATAGCTCATGGTAGCATCTGAAAGTATCTCATGTGACTTGTCAATCACTTTTGTGGAAACTACCCTCATTTAAGATGTTGCTAAATAAAAGTGAAAATTTGAATGAGCAACAGTTGCCTGTTTGTTTGAAACTGCTCTTCATTAACAGTCACTGCAGGCTAGCTGTATTAGCTTAGCATAGCTCATGGTAGCATCTGAAAGTATCTCATGTGACTTGTCAATCACTTTTGTGGAAACTACCCTCATTTAAGATGTTGCTAAATAAAAGTGAAAATTTGAATGAGCAACAGTTGCCTGTTTGTTTGAAACTGCTCTTCATTAACAGTCACTGCAGGCTAGCTGTATTAGCTTAGCATAGCTCATGGTAGCATCTGAAAGTATATCATGTGACTTGTCAATCACTTTTGTGGAAACTACCCTCATTTAAGATGTTGCTAAATAAAAGTCAAAATTTGAATGAGCAACAGATGCCTGTTCATTTGAAACTGCTCTTCATTAACAGTCACTTCAGGCTAGCTGTATTAGCTTAGCATAGCTCATGGTAGCATCTGAAAGTATCTCATGTGACTTGACAATCACTTTTGTGGAAACTACCCTCATTTCAGATGTTGCTAAATAAAAGTGAACATTTGAATGAGCAACAGTTGCCTGTTTGTTTGAAACTGCTCTTCATTAACAGTCACTGCAGGCTAGCTGTATTCGCTTAGCATAGCTCATGGTAGCATCTGAAAGTATCTCATGTGACTTGACAATCACTTTTGTGGAAACTACCCTCATTTAAGATGTTGCTAAATAAAAGTGAAAATTTGAATGAGCAACAGTTGCCTGTTTGTTTGAAACTGCTCTTCATTAACAGTCACTGCAGGCTAGCTGTATTAGCTTAGCATAGCTCATGGTAGCATCTGAAAGTATCTCATGTGACTTGACAATCACTTTTGTGGAAACTACCCTTATTTCAGATGTTGCTAAAAAAAAGTGAAAAGTTGAATGAGCAACAGTTGCCTGTTCGTTTGAAACTGCTTTTCATTAACAGTCACTGCAGGCTACACGTATTAGCTTAGCATAGCTCATGGTAGCATCTCAA
This sequence comes from Cololabis saira, assembly GCF_033807715.1. NCBI lineage: Eukaryota > Metazoa > Chordata > Actinopteri > Beloniformes > Belonidae > Cololabis > Cololabis saira. The sequence continues at coordinate 28,385 of NW_026906283.1, read as the reverse complement.
AGTATCTCATGTGACTTGACAATCACTTTTGTGGAAACTACCCTCATTTCAGATGTTGCTAAAAAACGGGCTTACTGCCATGATTTCACTTGTCATTTCATCCGCTCAGTTAAGTTTATTATCAGTTTTATTTATCGTTTTAACCAAACAACGAAAACATCTTTATGCTGTCGTTTTAGGACTGTAATTCTTCTACTACTAAATGAATGGCAGTCAAGTTCTTTATTTAGGTAGTTTGCCTTCTTCAATTCTGCAAAGAGATTTAAAATTACATGTAAATTTGGGGTGCCTGGTTTCTATCTAGGTTTTTATCTGCCTTTTTGAGGGGAATTAGCTCAAATGGTAGAGCGCTCGCTTAGCATGTGAGAAGTAGTGGGATCGACGCCCACATTCTCCAATTTCAGCTCTTTATGTTTCATTAGTGAAAATTTGAATGAGCAACAGTTGCCTGTTCGTTTGAAACCGCTCTTCAGTAACAGTCACTGCAGGCTAGCTGTATTAGCTTAGCATAGCTCATGGTAGCATCTCAAAGTATCTCATGTGACTTGTCAATCACTTTTGTGGAAACTACCCTCATTTCAGATGTTGCTAAAAAAAGTGAAAAGTTGAATGAGCAACAGTTGCCTGTTTGTTTGAAACTGCTTTTCATTAACAGTCACTGTAAGCTACATGTATTAGCTTAGCATAGCTCATGGTAGCATCTGAAAGTATCTCATGTGACTTGACAATCACTTTTGTGGAAACTACCCTTATTTCAGATGTTGCTAAATAAAAGTCAAAATTTGAATGAGCAACAGATGCCTGTTCATTTGAAACTGCTCTTCATTAACAGTCACTTCAGGCTAGCTGTATTAGCTTAGCATAGCTCATGGTAGCATCTGAAAGTATCTCATGTGACTTGACAATCACTTTTGTGGAAACTACCCTCATTTCAGATGTTGCTAAATAAAAGTGAACATTTGAATGAGCAACAGTTGCCTGTTTGTTTGAAACTGCTCTTCATTAACAGTCACTGCAGGCTAGCTGTATTCGCTTAGCATAGCTCATGGTAGCATCTGAAAGTATCTCATGTTACTTGACAATCACTTTTGTGGAAACTACCCTCATTTAAGATGTTGCTAAATAAAAGTGAAAATTTGAATGAGCAACAGTTGCCAGTTTGTTTGAAACTGCTCTTCATTAACAGTCACTGCAGGCTAGCTGTATTAGCTTAGCATAGCTCATGGTAGCATCTGAAAGTATCTCATGTGACTTGACAATCACTTTTGTGGAAACTACCCTTATTTCAGATGTTGCTAAAAAAAAGTGAAAAGTTGAATGAGCAACAGTTGCCTGTTCGTTTGAAACTGCTTTTCATTAACAGTCACTGCAGGCTACACGTATTAGCTTAGCATAGCTCATGGTAGCATCTCAAAGTATCTCATGTGACTTGACAATCACTTTTGTGGAAACTACCCTCATTTCAGATGTTGCTAAAAAACGGGCTTACTGCCATGATTTCACTTGTCATTTCATCCGCTCAGTTAAGTTTATTATCACTTTTATTTATCGTTTTAACCAAACAACGAAAACATCTTTATGCTGTCGTTTTAGGACTGTAATTCTTCTACTACTAAATGAATGGCAGTCAAGTTCTTTATTTAGGTAGTTTGCCTTCTTCAATTCTGCAAAGAGATTTAAAATTACATGTAAATTTGGGGTGCCTGGTTTCTATCTAGGTTTTTATCTGCCTTTTTGAGGGGAATTAGCTCAAATGGTAGAGCGCTCGCTTAGCATGTGAGAGGTACTGGGATCGACGCCCACATTCTCCAATTTCAGCTCTTCATGTTTCATTAGTGAAAATTTGAATGAGCAACAGTTGCCTGTTCGTTTGAAACCGCTCTTCAGTAACAGTCACTGCAGGCTAGCTGTATTAGCTTAGCATAGCTCATGGTAGCATCTCAAAGTATCTCATGTGACTTGTCAATCACTTTTGTGGAAACTACCCTCATTTAAGATGTTGCTAAATAAAAGTGAACATTTGAATGAGCAACAGTTGCCTGTTTGTTTGAAACTGCTCTTCATTAACAGTCACTGCAGGCTAGCTGTATTAGCTTAGCATAGCTCATGGTAGCATCTGAAAGTATCTCATGTGACTTGACAATCACTTTTGTGGAAACTACCCTCATTTCAGATGTTGCTAAAAAACGGGCTTACTGCCATGATTTCACTTGTCATTTCATCCGCTCAGTTAAGTTTATTATCAATTTTATTTATCGTTTTAACCAAACAACGAAAACATCCTTATGCTGTCGTTTTAGGACTGAATTTCTTCTACTACTAAATGAATGGCAGTCAAGTTCTTTATTTAGTTAGTTTGCCTTCTTGAATTCTGCAAAGAGATTTAAAATGACATGTATATTTGGGGTGCCTTAGTTTCTATCTAGGTTTTTATCTGCCTTTTTGAGGGGAATTAGCTCAAATGGTAGAGCGCTTGCTTAGCATGTGAGAGGTAGTGGGATCGACGCCCACATTCTCCAATTTCAGCTCTTTATGTTTCATTAGTGAAAATTTGAATGAGCAACAGTTGCCTGTTCGTTTGAAACTGCTCTTCATTAACAGTCACTGCAGGCTAGCTGTATTAGCTTAGCATAGCTCATGGTAGCATCTGAAAGTATCTCATGTGACTTGTCAATCACTTTTGTGGAAACTACCCTCATTTAAGATGTTGCTAAATAAAAGTGAAAATTTGAATGAGCAACAGTTGCCTGTTTGTTTGAAACTGCTCTTCATTAACAGTCACTGCAGGCTAGCTGTATTAGCTTAGCATAGCTCACGGTAGCATCTGAAACTATCTCATGTGACTTGATTGCTATGCTAGCAATCACTTTTGTGGAAACCACCCTCATTTCTTGGGGTGCCTGGTTTCTATCTAGTTTTTTTATCTGCCTTTTTGAGGGGAATTAGCTCAAATGGTAGAGTGCTCGCTTAGCATGTGAGAGGTAGTGGGATCGACGCCCACATTCTCCACTTTCAGCTTTTTATGTTTCATTAGTGAAAAGTTAAATGAGCAACAGTGCCCCGTTCGTTTGAAACTGCTCTTCATTAACAGTCACTGCAGGCTAGCTGTATTAGCTTTGCATAGCTCATGGTAGCATCTGAAAGTATCTCATATGACTTGTCAATCGCTTTTGTGGAAACTACCCTCATTTCAGATGTTGCTAAATAAAAGTGAAAATTTGAATGAGCAACAGTTGCCTGTTCGTTTGAAACTGCTTTTCATTAACAGTCACTGCAGGCTACACGTATTAGCTTAGCATAGCTCATGGTAGCATCTCAAAGTATCTCATGTGACTTGACAATCACTTTTGTGGAAACTACCCTCATTTCAGATGTTGCTAAAAAACGGGCTTACTGCCATGATTTCACTTGTCATTTCATCCGCTCAGTTAAGTTTATTATCACTTTTATTTATCGTTTTAACCAAACAACGAAAACATCTTTATGCTGTCGTTTTAGGACTGTAATTCTTCTACTACTAAATGAATGGCAGTCAAGTTCTTTATTTAGGTAGTTTGCCTTCTTCAATTCTGCAAAGAGATTTAAAATTACATGTAAATTTGGGGTGCCTGGTTTCTATCTAGGTTTTTATCTGCCTTTTTGAGGGGAATTAGCTCAAATGGTAGAGCGCTCGCTTAGCATGTGAGAGGTACTGGGATCGACGCCCACATTCTCCAATTTCAGCTCTTCATGTTTCATTAGTGAAAATTTGAATGAGCAACAGTTGCCTGTTCGTTTGAAACCGCTCTTCAGTAACAGTCACTGCAGGCTAGCTGTATTAGCTTAGCATAGCTCATGGTAGCATCTCAAAGTATCTCATGTGACTTGTCAATCACTTTTGTGGAAACTACCCTCATTTAAGATGTTGCTAAATAAAAGTGAACATTTGAATGAGCAACAGTTGCCTGTTTGTTTGAAACTGCTCTTCATTAACAGTCACTGCAGGCTAGCTGTATTAGCTTAGCATAGCTCATGGTAGCATCTGAAAGTATCTCATGTGACTTGACAATCACTTTTGTGGAAACTACCCTCATTTCAGATGTTGCTAAAAAACGGGCTTACTGCCATGATTTCACTTGTCATTTCATCCGCTCAGTTAAGTTTATTATCAATTTTATTTATCGTTTTAACCAAACAACGAAAACATCCTTATGCTGTCGTTTTAGGACTGAATTTCTTCTACTACTAAATGAATGGCAGTCAAGTTCTTTATTTAGTTAGTTTGCCTTCTTGAATTCTGCAAAGAGATTTAAAATGACATGTATATTTGGGGTGCCTTAGTTTCTATCTAGGTTTTTATCTGCCTTTTTGAGGGGAATTAGCTCAAATGGTAGAGCGCTTGCTTAGCATGTGAGAGGTAGTGGGATCGACGCCCACATTCTCCAATTTCAGCTCTTTATGTTTCATTAGTGAAAATTTGAATGAGCAACAGTTGCCTGTTCGTTTGAAACTGCTCTTCATTAACAGTCACTGCAGGCTAGCTGTATTAGCTTAGCATAGCTCATGGTAGCATCTGAAAGTATCTCATGTGACTTGTCAATCACTTTTGTGGAAACTACCCTCATTTAAGATGTTGCTAAATAAAAGTGAAAATTTGAATGAGCAACAGTTGCCTGTTTGTTTGAAACTGCTCTTCATTAACAGTCACTGCAGGCTAGCTGTATTAGCTTAGCATAGCTCACGGTAGCATCTGAAACTATCTCATGTGACTTGATTGCTATGCTAGCAATCACTTTTGTGGAAACCACCCTCATTTCTTGGGGTGCCTGGTTTCTATCTAGTTTTTTTATCTGCCTTTTTGAGGGGAATTAGCTCAAATGGTAGAGTGCTCGCTTAGCATGTGAGAGGTAGTGGGATCGACGCCCACATTCTCCACTTTCAGCTCTTTATGTTTCATTAGTGAAAAGTTAAATGAGCAACAGTGCCCCGTTCGTTTGAAACTGCTCTTCATTAACAGTCACTGCAGGCTAGCTGTATTAGCTTTGCATAGCTCATGGTAGCATCTGAAAGTATCTCATATGACTTGTCAATCGCTTTTGTGGAAACTACCCTCATTTCAGATGTTGCTAAATAAAAGTGAAAATTTGAATGAGCAACAGTTGCCTGTTCGTTAGAAACTGCTCTTCATTAACAGTTACTGCAGGCTACATGTATTAGCTTAGCATAGCTCATGGTAGCATCTGAAAGTATCTCATGTGACTTGACAATCACTTTTGTGGAAACTACCCTTATTTCAGATGTTGCTAAAAAACGGGCTTACTGCCATGATTTCACTTGTCATTTCATCCGCTCAATTAAGTTTATTATCAATTTTATTTATCGTTTTAACCAAACAACGAAAACATCTTTATGCTGTCATTTTAGGACTGAATTTCTTCTACTACTAAATGAATGGCAGTCAAGTTCTTTATTTAGTCAGTTTGCCTGCTTGAAGTCTGCAAAGAGATTTAAAATGACATGTATACTTGGGGTGCCTGGTTTCTATCTAGTTTTTTATCTGCCTTTTTGAGGGGAATTAGCTCAAATGGTAGAGCGCTCGCTTAGCATGTGAGAGGTAGTGGGATCGACGCCCACATTCTCCACTTTCAGCTCTTTATGTTTCATTAGTGAAAAGTTGAATGAGCAACAGTTGCCTGTTCGTTTGAAACCGCTCTTCAGTAACAGTCACTGCAGGCTAGCTGTATTAGCTTAGCATATCTCATGGTAGCATCTCAAAGTATCTCATCTGACTTGTCAATCACTTTTGTGGAAACTACCCTCATTTAAGATGTTGCTAAATAAAAGTCAAAATTTGAATGAGCAACAGTTGCCTGTTCGTTTGAAACTGCTCTTCATTAACAATCACTGCAGGCTAGCTGTATTAGCTTAGCATAGCTCATGGTAGCATCTGAAAGTATCTCATGTGACTTGTCAATCACTTTTGTGGAAACTACCCTCATTTAAGATGTTGCTAAATAAAAGTGAAAATTTGAATGAGCAACAGTTGCCTGTTTGTTTGAAACTGCTCTTCATTAACAGTCACTGCAGGCTAGCTGTATTAGCTTAGCATAGCTCATGGTAGCATCTGAAAGTATCTCATGTGACTTGACAATCACTTTTGTGGAAACTACCCTTATTTCAGATGTTGCTAAAAAAAAGTGAAAAGTTGAATGAGCAACAGTTGCCTGTTCGTTTGAAACTGCTCTTCATTAACAGTCACTGCAGGCTAGCTGTATTAGCTTAGCATAGCTCATGGTAGCATCTGAAAGTATCTCATGTGACTTGTCAATCACTTTTGTGGAAACTACCCTCATTTAAGATGTTGCTAAATAAAAGTCAAAATTTGAATGAGCAACAGATGCCTGTTCATTTGAAACATCTCTTCATTAACAGTCACTTCAGGCTAGCTGTATTAGCTTAGCATAGCTCATGGTAGCATCTGAAAGTATCTCATGTGACTTGACAATCACTTTTGTGGAAACTACCCTCATTTCAGATGTTGCTAAATAAAAGTGAACATTTGAATGAGCAACAGTTGCCTGTTTGTTTGAAACTGCTCTTCATTAACAGTCACTGCAGGCTAGCTGTATTAGCTTAGCATAGCTCATGGTAGCATCTGAAAGTATCTCATGTGACTTGACAATCTTTTTTGTGGAAACTACCCTCATTTCAGATGTTGCTAAAAAACGGGCTTACTGCCAAATTTTCACTTGTCATTTCATCCGCTCAGTTAAGTTTATTATCAATTTTATTTATCGTTTTAACCAAACAACGAAAACATCTTTATGCTGTAATTTTAGGACTGAATTTCTTCTACTACTAAATGAATGGCAGTCAAGTTCTTTATTTAGTTAGTTTGCCTTCTTGAATTCTGCAAAGAGATTTAAAATGACATGTATATTTGGGGTGCCTTAGTTTCTATCTAGGTTTTTATCTGCCTTTTTGAGGGGAATTAGCCCAAATGGTAGAGCGCTCGCTTAGCATGTGAGAGGTGGTGGGATCGACGCCCACATACTCCAATTTCAGCTCTTTATGTTTCATTAGTGAAAATTTGAATGAGCAACAGTTGCCTGTTCGTTTGAAACTGCTCTTCATTAACAGTCACTGTAGGGTACACGTATTAGCTTAGCATAGCTCATGGTAGCATCTCAAAGTATCTCATGTGACTTGTGAATCACTTTTGTGGAAACTACCCTCATTTAAGATGTTGCTAAATAAAAGTGAAAATTTGAATGAGCAACAGTTGCCTGTTCGTTTGAAACCGCTCTTCAGTAACAGTCACTGCAGGTTAGCTGTATTAGCTTAGCATAGCTCATGGTAGCATCTCAAAGTATCTCATCGGACTTGTGAATCACTTTTGTGGAAACTACCCTCATTTAAGATGTTGCTAAATAAAAGTCAAAATTTGAATGAGCAACAGTTGCCTGTTCGTTTGAAACTGCTCTTCATTAACAGTCACTGCAGGCTAGCTGTATTAGCTTAGCATAGCTCATGGTAGCATCTGAAAGTATCTCATGTGACTTGTCAATCACTTTTGTGGAAACTACCCTCATTTAAGATGTTGCTAAAAAAAAGTGAAAATTTAAATGAGCAACAGTTGCCTGTTTGTTTGAAACTGCTCTTCATTAACAGTCACTGCAGGCTAGCTGTATTAGCTTAGCATAGCTCATGGTAGCATCTGAAAGTATCTCATGTGACTTGACAATCACTTTTGTGGAAACTACCCTTAATTCAGATGTTGCTAAAAAAAAGTGAAAAGTTGAATGAGCAACAGTTGCCTGTTCGTTTGAAACTGCTCTTCATTAACAGTCACTGCAGGCTAGCTGTATTAGCTTAGCATAGCTCATGGTAGCATCTGAAAGTATCTCATGTGATTTGTCAATCACTTTTGTGGAAACTACCCTCATTTAAGATGTTGCTAAATAAAAGTGAAAATTTGAATGAGCAACAGTTGCCTGTTCGTTTGAAACTGCTCTTCATTAACAGTCACTGCAGGCTAGCTGTATTAGCTTAGCATAGCTCATGGTAGCATCTGAAAGTATCTCATGTGATTTGTCAATCACTTTTGTGGAAACTACCCTCATTTAAGATGTTGCTAAATAAAAGTGAAAATTTGAATGAGCAACAGTTGCCTGTTCGTTTGAAACTGCTCTTCATTAACAGTCACTGCAGGCTAGCTGTATTAGCTTAGCATAGCTCATGCTAGCATCTGAAAGTATCTCATGTGACTTGACAATCACTTTTGTGGAAACTACCCTCATTTCAGATGTTGCTAAATAAAAGTGAACATTTGAATGAGCAACAGTTGCCTGTTTGTTTGAAACTGCTCTTCATTAACAGTCACTGCAGGTTAGCTGTATTAGCTTAGCATAGCTCATGGTAGCATCTGAAAGTATCTCATGTGACTTGACAATCATTTTTGTGGAAACTACCCTCATTTCAGATGTTGCTAAAAAACGGGCTTACTGCCATGATTTCACTTGTCATTTCATCCGCTCAGTTAAGTTTATTATCAATTTTATTTATCGTTTTAACCAAACAACGAAAACATCTTTATGCTGTCGTTTTAGGACTGAATTTCTTCTACTACTAAATGAATGGCAGTCAAGTTCTTTATTTAGTTAGTTTGCCTTCTTGAATTCTGCAAAGAGATTTAAAATACCATGTATATTTGGGGTGCCTTAGTTTCTATCTAGGTTTTTATCTGCCTTTTTGAGGGGAATTAGCTCAAATGGTAGAGCGCTCGCTTAGCATGTGAGAGGTAGTGGGATCGACGCCCACATTCTCCAATTTCAGCTCTTTATGTTTCATTAGTGAAAATTTGAATGAGCAACAGTTGCCTGTTCGTTTGAAACTGCTCTTCATTAACAGTCACTATAGTCTACACGTATTAGCTTAGCATAGCTCATGGTAGCATCTCAAAGTATCTCATGTGACTTGTGAATCACTTTTGTGGAAACTACCCTCATTTAAGATGTTGCTAAATAAAAGTGAAAATTTGAATGAGCAACAGTTGCCTGTTCGTTTGAAACTGCTCTTCATTAAAAGTCACTGTAGGCTACATGTATTAGCTTAGCATAGCTCATGGTAGCATCTGAAAGTATCTCATGTGACTTGACAATCACTTTTGTGGAAACTACCCTCATTTCAGATGTTGCTAAAAAACGGGCTTACTGCCATGATTTCACTTGTCATTTCATCCGCTCAGTTAAGTTTATTATCACTTTTATTTATCGTTTTAACCAAACAACGAAAACATCTTTATGCTGTCGTTTTAGGACTGAATTTCTTCTACTACTAAATGAATGGCAGTCAAGTTCTTTATTTAGTTAGTTTGCCTTCTTGAATTCTGCAAAGAGATTTAAAATGACATGTATATTTGGGGTGCCTTAGTTTCTATCTAGGTTTTTATCTGCCTTTTTGAGGGGAATTAGCTCAAATGGTAGAGCGCTTGCTTAGCATGTGAGAGGTAGTGGGATCGACGCCCACATTCTCCAATTTCAGCTCTTTATGTTTCATTAGTGAAAATTTGAATGAGCAACAGTTGCTTGTTCGTTTGAAACTGCTCTTCATTAACAGTCACTGTAGGCTACACGTATTAGCTTAGCATAGCTCATGGTAGCATCTCAAAGTATCTCATATGACTTGTGAATCACTTTTGTGGAAACTACCCTCATTTAAGATGTTGCTAAATAAAAGTGAAAATTTGAATGAGCAACAGTTGCCTGTTCGTTTGAAACTGCTATTCATTAAAAGTCACTGTAGGCTACATGTATTAGCTTAGCATAGCTCATGGTAGCATCTGAAAGTATCTCATGTGACTTGTCAATCACTTTTGTGGAAACTACCCTCATTTAAGATGTTGCTAAATAAAAGTGAAAATTTGAATGAGCAACAGTTGCCTGTTTGTTTGAAACTGCTCTTCATTAACAGTCACTGCAGGCTAGCTGTATTAGCTTAGCATAGCTCATGGTAGCATCTGAAAGTATCTCATGTGACTTGACAATCACTTTTGTGGAAACTACCCTTATTTCAGATGTTGCTAAAAAAAAGTGAAAAGTTGAATGAGCAACAGTTGCCTGTTCGTTTGAAACTGCTTTTCATTAACAGTCACTGCAGGCTAGCTGTATTAGCTTAGCATAGCTCATGGTAGCATCTGAAAGTATCTCATGTGACTTGTCAATCACTTTTGTGGAAACTACCCTCATTTAAGATGTTGCTAAATAAAAGTCAAAATTTGAATGAGCAACAGATGCCTGTTCATTTGAAACTGCTCTTCATTAACAGTCACTTCAGGCTAGCTGTATTAGCTTAGCATAGCTCATGGTAGCATCTGAAAGTATCTCATGTGACTTGACAATCACTTTTGTGGAAACTACCCTCATTTCAGATGTTGCTAAATAAAAGTGAACATTTGAATGAGCAACAGTTGCCTGTTTGTTTGAAACTGCTCTTCATTAACAGTCACTGCAGGCTAGCTGTATTCGCTTAGCATAGCTCATGGTAGCATCTGAAAGTATCTCATGTGACTTGACAATCACTTTTGTGGAAACTACCCTCATTTAAGATGTTGCTAAATAAAAGTGAAAATTTGAATGAGCAACAGTTGCCTGTTTGTTTGAAACTGCTCTTCATTAACAGTCACTGCAGGCTAGCTGTATTAGCTTAGCATAGCTCATGGTAGCATCTGAAAGTATCTCATGTGACTTGACAATCACTTTTGTGGAAACTACCCTTATTTCAGATGTTGCTAAAAAAAAGTGAAAAGTTGAATGAGCAACAGTTGCCTGTTCGTTTGAAACTGCTTTTCATTAACAGTCACTGCAGGCTACACGTATTAGCTTAGCATAGCTCATGGTAGCATCTCAAAGTATCTCATGTGACTTGACAATCACTTTTGTGGAAACTACCCTCATTTCAGATGTTGCTAAAAAACGGGCTTACTGCCATGATTTCACTTGTCATTTCATCCGCTCAGTTAAGTTTATTATCACTTTTATTTATCGTTTTAACCAAACAACGAAAACATCTTTATGCTGTCGTTTTAGGACTGTAATTCTTCTACTACTAAATGAATGGCAGTCAAGTTCTTTATTTAGGTAGTTTGCCTTCTTCAATTCTGCAAAGAGATTTAAAATTACATGTAAATTTGGGGTGCCTGGTTTCTATCTAGGTTTTTATCTGCCTTTTTGAGGGGAATTAGCTCAAATGGTAGAGCGCTCGCTTAGCATGTGAGAGGTACTGGGATCGACGCCCACATTCTCCAATTTCAGCTCTTTATGTTTCATTAGTGAAAATTTGAATGAGCAACAGTTGCCTGTTCGTTTGAAACCGCTCTTCAGTAACAGTCACTGCAGGCTAGCTGTATTAGCTTAGCATAGCTCATGGTAGCATCTCAAAGTATCTCATGTGACTTGTCAATCACTTTTGTGGAAACTACCCTCATTTAAGATGTAGCTAAATAAAAGTGAACATTTGAATGAGCAACAGTTGCCTGTTTGTTTGAAACTGCTCTTCATTAACAGTCACTGCAGGCTAGCTGTATTAGCTTAGCATAGCTCATGGTAGCATCTGAAAGTATCTCATGTGACTTGACAATCTTTTTTGTGGAAACTACCCTCATTTCAGATGTTGCTAAAAAACGGGCTTACTGCCATGATTTCACTTGTCATTTCATCCGCTCAGTTAAGTTTATTATCAATTTTATTTATCGTTTTAACCAAACAACGAAAACATCCTTATGCTGTCGTTTTAGGACTGAATTTCTTCTACTACTAAATGAATGGCAGTCAAGTTCTTTATTTAGTTAGTTTGCCTTCTTGAATTCTGCAAAGAGATTTAAAATGACATGTATATTTTGGGTGCCTTAGTTTCTATCTAGGTTTTTATCTGCCTTTTTGAGGGGAATTAGCTCAAATGGTAGAGCGCTTGCTTAGCATGTGAGAGGTAGTGGGATCGACGCCCACATTCTCCAATTTCAGCTCTTTATGTTTCATTAGTGAAAATTTGAATGAGCAACAGTTGCCTGTTCGTTTGAAACTGCTCCTCATTAACAGTCACTGTAGGCTACACGTATTAGCTTACTATAGCTCATGGTAGCATCTCAAAGTATCTCATCTGACTTGTGAATCACTTTTGTGGAAACTACCCTCATTTAAGATGTTGCTAAATAAAAGTGAAAATTTGAATGAGCAACAGTTGCCTGTTCGTTTGAAACTGCTATTCATTAAAAGTCACTGTAGGCTACATGTATTAGCTTAGCATAGCTCATGGTAGCATCTGAAAGTATCTCATGTGACTTGTCAATCACTTTTGTGGAAACTACCCTCATTTAAGATGTTGCTAAATAAAAGTGAAAATTTGAATGAGCAACAGTTGCCTGTTTGTTTGAAACTGCTCTTCATTAACAGTCACTGCAGGCTAGCTGTATTAGCTTAGCATAGCTCATGGTAGCATCTGAAAGTATCTCATGTGACTTGACAATCACTTTTGTGGAAACTACCCTTATTTCAGATGTTGCTAAAAAAAAGTGAAAAGTTGAATGAGCAAAAGTTGCCTGTTCGTTTGAAACTGCTTTTCATTAACAGTCACTGCAGGCTAGCTGTATTAGCTTAGCATAGCTCATGGTAGCATCTGAAAGTATCTCATGTGACTTGTCAATCACTTTTGTGGAAACTACCCTCATTTAAGATGTTGCTAAATAAAAGTCAAAATTTGAATGAGCAACAGATGCCTGTTCATTTGAAACTGCTCTTCATTAACAGTCACTTCAGGCTAGCTGTATTAGCTTAGCATAGCTCATGGTAGCATCTGAAAGTATCTCATGTGACTTGACAATCACTTTTGTGGAAACTACCCTCATTTCAGATGTTGCTAAATAAAAGTGAACATTTGAATGAGCAACAGTTGCCTGTTTGTTTGAAACTGCTCTTCATTAACAGTCACTGCAGGCTAGCTGTATTAGCTTAGCATAGCTCATGCTAGCATCTGAAAGTATCTCATGTGACTTGACAATCACTTTTGTGGAAACTACCCTCATTTAAGATGTTGCTAAATAAAAGTGAAAATTTGAATGAGCAACAGTTGCCTGTTTGTTTGAAACTGCTCTTCATTAACAGTCACTGCAGGCTAGCTGTATTAGCTTAGCATAGCTCATGGTAGCATCTGAAAGTATCTCATGTGACTTGACAATCACTTTTGTGGAAACTACCCTCATTTCAGATGTTGCTAAAAAAAGTGAAAAGTTGAATGAGCAACAGTTGCCTGTTTGTTTGAAACTGCTCTTCATTAACAGTCACTGTAAGCTACATGTATTAGCTTAGCATAGCTCATGGTAGCATCTGAAAGTATCTCATGTGACTTGACAATCACTTTTGTGGAAACTACCCTTATTTCAGATGTTGCTAAAAAACGGGCTTACTGCCATGATTTCACTTGTCATTTCATCCGCTTAGTTAAGTTTGTTATCAGTTTTAATTATCGTTTTAACCAAACAACGAAAACATCTTTATTGCTGTCATTTTAGGACTGAATTTCTTCTACTACTAAATTAATGGCAGTCAAGTTCTTTATTTAGTTAGTTTGCCTTCTTGAATTCTGCAAAGAGATTTAAAATGACATGTATATTTGGGGTGCCTGGTTTGTATCTAGGTTTTTATCTGCCTTTTTGAGGGGAATTAGCTCAAATGGTAGAGCGCTCGCTTAGCATGTGAGAGGTAGTGGGATCGACGCCCACATTCTCCAATTTCAGCTCTTTATGTTTCATTAGTGAAAATTTGAATGAGCAACAGTTGCCTGTTCGTTTGAAACTGCTCTTCATTAACAGTCACTGTAGGCTACACGTATTAGCTTAGCATAGCTCATGGTAGCATCTCAAAGTATCTCATCTGACTTGTGAATCACTTTTGTGGAAACTACCCTCATTTAAGATGTTGCTAAATAAAAGTGAAAATTTGAATGAGCAACAGTTGCCTGTTCGTTTGAAACTGCTATTCATTAAAAGTCACTGTAGGCTACATGTATTAGCTTAGCATAGCTCATGGTAGCATCTGAAAGTATCTCATGTGACTTGTCAATCACTTTTGTGGAAACTACCCTCATTTAAGATGTTGCTAAATAAAAGTGAAAATTTGAATGAGCAACAGTTGCCTGTTTGTTTGAAACTGCTCTTCATTAACAGTCACTGCAGGCTAGCTGTATTAGCTTAGCATAGCTCATGGTAGCATCTGAAAGTATCTCATGTGACTTGACAATCACTTTTGTGGAAACTACCCTTATTTCAGATGTTGCTAAAAAAAAGTGAAAGGTTGAATGAGCAACAGTTGCCTGTTCGTTTGAAACTGCTTTTCATTAACAGTCACTGCAGGCTAGCTGTATTAGCTTAGCATAGCTCATGGTAGCATCTGAAAGTATCTCATGTGACTTGTCAATCACTTTTGTGGAAACTACCCTCATTTAAGATGTTGCTAAATAAAAGTCAAAATTTGAATGAGCAACAGATGCCTGTTCATTTGAAACTGCTCTTCATTAACAGTCACTTCAGGCTAGCTGTATTAGCTTAGCATAGCTCATGGTAGCATCTGAAAGTATCTCATGTGACTTGACAATCACTTTTGTGGAAACTACCCTCATTTCAGATGTTGCTAAATAAAAGTGAACATTTGAATGAGCAACAGTTGCCTGTTTGTTTGAAACTGCTCTTCATTAACAGTCACTGCAGGCTAGCTGTATTCGCTTAGCATAGCTCATGGTAGCATCTGAAAGTATCTCATGTGACTTGACAATCACTTTTGTGGAAACTACCCTCATTTAAGATGTTGCTAAATAAAAGTGAAAATTTGAATGAGCAACAGTTGCCTGTTTGTTTGAAACTGCTCTTCATTAACAGTCACTGCAGGCTAGCTGTATTAGCTTAGCATAGCTCATGGTAGCATCTGAAAGTATCTCATGTGACTTGACAATCACTTTTGTGGAAACTACCCTTATTTCAGATGTTGCTAAAAAAAAGTGAAAAGTTGAATGAGCAACAGTTGCCTGTTCGTTTGAAACTGCTTTTCATTAACAGTCACTGCAGGCTACACGTATTAGTTTAGCATAGCTCATGGTAGCATCTCAAAGTATCTCATGTGACTTGACAATCACTTTTGTGGAAACTACCCTCATTTCAGATGTTGCTAAAAAACGGGCTTACTGCCATGATTTCACTTGTCATTTCATCCGCTCAGTTAAGTTTATTATCACTTTTATTTATCGTTTTAACCAAACAACGAAAACATCTTTATGCTGTCGTTTTAGGACTGTAATTCTTCTACTACTAAATGAATGGCAGTCAAGTTCTTTATTTAGGTAGTTTGCCTTCTTCAATTCTGCAAAGAGATTTAAAATTACATGTAAATTTGGGGTGCCTGGTTTCTATCTAGGTTTTTATCTGCCTTTTTGAGGGGAATTAGCTCAAATGGTAGAGCGCTCGCTTAGCATGTGAGAGGTAGTGGGATCGACGCCCACATTCTCCAATTTCAGCTCTTTATGTTTCATTAGTGAAAATTTGAATGAGCAACAGTTGCCTGTTCGTTTGAAACCGCTCTTCAGTAACAGTCACTGCAGGCTAGCTGTATTAGCTTAGCATAGCTCATGGTAGCATCTCAAAATATCTCATGTGACTTGTCAATCACTTTTGTGGAAACTACCCTCATTTAAGATGTTGCTAAATAAAAGTGAAAATTTGAATGAGCAACAGTTGCCTGTTCGTTTGAAACTGCTCTTCATTAACAGTCACTGCAGGCTAGCTGTATTAGCTTAGCATAGCTCATGGTAGCATTTGAAAGTATCTCATGTGACTTGACAATCACTTTTGTGGAAACTACCCTCATTTCAGATGTTGCTAAAAAAAGTGAAAAGTTGAATGAGCAACAGTTGCCTGTTTGTTTGAAACTGCTTTTCATTAACAGTCACTGTAAGCTACATGTATTAGCTTAGCATAGCTCATGGTAGCATCTGAAAGTATCTCATGTGACTTGACAATCACTTTTGTGGAAACTACCCTTATTTCAGATGTTGCTAAAAAACGGGCTTACTGCCATGATTTCACTTGTCATTTCATCCGCTTAGTTAAGTTTGTTATCAGTTTTAATTATCGTTTTAACCAAACAACGAAAACATCTTTATGCTGTCGTTTTAGGACTGTAATTCTTCTACTACTAAATGAATGGCAGTCAAGTTCTTTATTTAGGTAGTTTGCCTTCTTCAATTCTGCAAAGAGATTTAAAATTACATGTAAATTTGGGGTGCCTGGTTTCTATCTAGGTTTTTATCTGCATTTTTGAGGGGAATTAGCTCAAATGGTAGAGCGCTCGCTTAGCATGTGAGAGGTACTGGGATCGACGCCCACATTCTCCAATTTCAGCTCTTTATGTTTCATTAGTGAAAATTTGAATGAGCAACAGTTGCCTGTTCGTTTGAAACCGCTCTTCAGTAACAGTCACTGCAGGCTAGCTGTATTAGCTTAGCATAGCTCATGGTAGCATCTCAAAGTATCTCATGTGACTTGTCAATCACTTTTGTGGAAACTACCCTCATTTAAGATGTTGCTAAATAAAAGTGAACATTTGAATGAGCAACAGTTGCCTGTTTGTTTGAAACTGCTCTTCATTAACAGTCACTGCAGGCTAGCTGTATTAGCTTAGCATAGCTCATGGTAGCATCTGAAAGTATCTCATGTGACTCGACAATCTTTTTTGTGGAAACTACCCTCATTTCAGATGTTGCTAAAAAACGGGCTTACTGCCATGATTTCACTTGTCATTTCATCCGCTCAGTTAAGTTTATTATCAATTTTATTTATCGTTTTAACCAAACAACGAAAACATCCTTATGCTGTCGTTTTAGGACTGAATTTCTTCTACTACTAAATGAATGGCAGTCAAGTTCTTTATTTAGTTAGTTTGCCTTCTTGAATTCTGCAAAGAGATTTAAAATGACATGTATATTTGGGGTGCCTTAGTTTCTATCTAGGTTTTTATCTGCCTTTTTGAGGGGAATTAGCTCAAATGGTAGAGCGCTTGCTTAGCATGTGAGAGGTAGTGGGATCGACGCCCACATTCTCCAATTTCAGCTCTTTATGTTTCATTAGTGAAAATTTGAATGAGCAACAGTTGCCTGTTCGTTTGAAACTGCTCTTCATTAACAGTCACTGTAGGCTACACGTATTAGCTTAGCATAGCTCATGGTAGCATCTCAAAGTATCTCATGTGACTTGTCAATCACTTTTGTGGAAACTACCCTCATTTAAGATGTTGCTAAATACAAGTGAAAATTTGAATGAGCAACAGTTGCCTGTTCGTTTGAAACTGCTCTTCATTAAAAGTCACTGTAGGCTACATTTATAAGCTTAGCATAGCTCATGGTAGCATCTGAAAGTATCTCATGTGACTTGACAATCACTTTTGTGGAAACTACCCTCATTTAAGATGTTGCTAAATAAAAGTGAAAATTTGAATGAGCAACAGTTGCCTGTTTGTTTGAAACTGCTCTTCATTAACAGTCACTGCAGGCTAGCTGTATTAGCTTAGCATAGCTCATGGAAGCATCTGAAAGTATCTCATGTGACTTGACAATCACTTTTGTGGAAACTACCCTTATTTCAGATGTTGCTAAAAAAAAGTGAAAAGTTGAATGAGCAACAGTTGCCTGTTCGTTTGAAACTGCTTTTCATTAACAGTCACTGCAGGCTAGCTGTATTAGCTTAGCATAGCTCATGGTAGCATCTGAAAGTATCTCATGTGACTTGTCAATCACTTTTGTGGAAACTACCCTCATTTAAGATGTTGCTAAATAAAAGTCAAAATTTGAATGAGCAACAGATGCCTGTTCATTTGAAACTGCTCTTCATTAACAGTCACTTCAGGCTAGCTGTATTAGCTTAGCATAGCTCATGGTAGCATCTGAAAGTATCTCATGTGACTTGACAATCACTTTTGTGGAAACTACCCTCATTTCAGATGTTGCTAAATAAAAGTGAACATTTGAATGAGCAACAGTTGCCTGTTTGTTTGAAACTGCTCTTCATTAACAGTCACTGCAGGCTAGCTGTATTCGCTTAGCATAGCTCATGGTAGCATCTGAAAGTATCTCATGTGACTTGACAATCACTTTTGTGGAAACTACCCTCATTTAAGATGTTGCTAAATAAAAGTGAAAATTTGAATGAGCAACAGTTGCCTGTTTGTTTGAAACTGCTCTTCATTAACAGTCACTGCAGGCTAGCTGTATTAGCTTAGCATAGCTCATGGTAGCATCTGAAAGTATCTCATGTGACTTGACAATCACTTTTGTGGAAACTACCCTCATTTCAGATGTTGCTAAAAAAAGTGAAAAGTTGAATGAGCAACAGTTGCCTGTTTGTTTGAAACTGCTCTTCATTAACAGTCACTGTAAGCTACATGTATTAGCTTAGCATAGCTCATGGTAGCATCTGAAAGTATCTCATGTGACTTGACAATCACTTTTGTGGAAACTACCCTTATTTCAGATGTTGCTAAAAAACGGGCTTACTGCCATGATTTCACTTGTCATTTCATCCGCTTAGTTAAGTTTGTTATCAGTTTTAATTATCGTTTTAACCAAACAACGAAAACATCTTTATTGCTGTCATTTTAGGACTGAATTTCTTCTACTACTAAATTAATGGCAGTCAAGTTCTTTATTTAGTTAGTTTGCCTTCTTGAATTCTGCAAAGAGATTTAAAATGACATGTATATTTGGGGTGCCTGGTTTGTATCTAGGTTTTTATCTGCCTTTTTGAGGGGAATTAGCTCAAATGGTAGAGCGCTCGCTTAGCATGTGAGAGGTAGTGGGATCGACGCCCACATTCTCCAATTTCAGCTCTTTATGTTTCATTAGTGAAAATTTGAATGAGCAACAGTTGCCTGTTCGTTTGAAACTGCTCTTCATTAACAGTCACTGTAGGCTACACGTATTAGCTTAGCATAGCTCATGGTAGCATCTCAAAGTATCTCATCTGACTTGTGAATCACTTTTGTGGAAACTACCCTCATTTAAGATGTTGCTAAATAAAAGTGAAAATTTGAATGAGCAACAGTTGCCTGTTCGTTTGAAACTGCTATTCATTAAAAGTCACTGTAGGCTACATGTATTAGCTTAGCATAGCTCATGGTAGCATCTGAAAGTATCTCATGTGACTTGTCAATCACTTTTGTGGAAACTACCCTCATTTAAGATGTTGCTAAATAAAAGTGAAAATTTGAATGAGCAACAGTTGCCTGTTTGTTTGAAACTGCTCTTCATTAACAGTCACTGCAGGCTAGCTGTATTAGCTTAGCATAGCTCATGGTAGCATCTGAAAGTATCTCATGTGACTTGACAATCACTTTTGTGGAAACTACCCTTATTTCAGATGTTGCTAAAAAAAAGTGAAAGGTTGAATGAGCAACAGTTGCCTGTTCGTTTGAAACTGCTTTTCATTAACAGTCACTGCAGGCTAGCTGTATTAGCTTAGCATAGCTCATGGTAGCATCTGAAAGTATCTCATGTGACTTGTCAATCACTTTTGTGGAAACTACCCTCATTTAAGATGTTGCTAAATAAAAGTCAAAATTTGAATGAGCAACAGATGCCTGTTCATTTGAAACTGCTCTTCATTAACAGTCACTTCAGGCTAGCTGTATTAGCTTAGCATAGCTCATGGTAGCATCTGAAAGTATCTCATGTGACTTGACAATCACTTTTGTGGAAACTACCCTCATTTCAGATGTTGCTAAATAAAAGTGAACATTTGAATGAGCAACAGTTGCCTGTTTGTTTGAAACTGCTCTTCATTAACAGTCACTGCAGGCTAGCTGTATTCGCTTAGCATAGCTCATGGTAGCATCTGAAAGTATCTCATGTGACTTGACAATCACTTTTGTGGAAACTACCCTCATTTAAGATGTTGCTAAATAAAAGTGAAAATTTGAATGAGCAACAGTTGCCTGTTTGTTTGAAACTGCTCTTCATTAACAGTCACTGCAGGCTAGCTGTATTAGCTTAGCATAGCTCATGGTAGCATCTGAAAGTATCTCATGTGACTTGACAATCACTTTTGTGGAAACTACCCTTATTTCAGATGTTGCTAAAAAAAAGTGAAAAGTTGAATGAGCAACAGTTGCCTGTTCGTTTGAAACTGCTTTTCATTAACAGTCACTGCAGGCTACACGTATTAGTTTAGCATAGCTCATGGTAGCATCTCAAAGTATCTCATGTGACTTGACAATCACTTTTGTGGAAACTACCCTCATTTCAGATGTTGCTAAAAAACGGGCTTACTGCCATGATTTCACTTGTCATTTCATCCGCTCAGTTAAGTTTATTATCACTTTTATTTATCGTTTTAACCAAACAACGAAAACATCTTTATGCTGTCGTTTTAGGACTGTAATTCTTCTACTACTAAATGAATGGCAGTCAAGTTCTTTATTTAGGTAGTTTGCCTTCTTCAATTCTGCAAAGAGATTTAAAATTACATGTAAATTTGGGGTGCCTGGTTTCTATCTAGGTTTTTATCTGCCTTTTTGAGGGGAATTAGCTCAAATGGTAGAGCGCTCGCTTAGCATGTGAGAGGTAGTGGGATCGACGCCCACATTCTCCAATTTCAGCTCTTTATGTTTCATTAGTGAAAATTTGAATGAGCAACAGTTGCCTGTTCGTTTGAAACCGCTCTTCAGTAACAGTCACTGCAGGCTAGCTGTATTAGCTTAGCATAGCTCATGGTAGCATCTCAAAATATCTCATGTGACTTGTCAATCACTTTTGTGGAAACTACCCTCATTTAAGATGTTGCTAAATAAAAGTGAAAATTTGAATGAGCAACAGTTGCCTGTTCGTTTGAAACTGCTCTTCATTAACAGTCACTGCAGGCTAGCTGTATTAGCTTAGCATAGCTCATGGTAGCATTTGAAAGTATCTCATGTGACTTGACAATCACTTTTGTGGAAACTACCCTCATTTCAGATGTTGCTAAAAAAAGTGAAAAGTTGAATGAGCAACAGTTGCCTGTTTGTTTGAAACTGCTTTTCATTAACAGTCACTGTAAGCTACATGTATTAGCTTAGCATAGCTCATGGTAGCATCTGAAAGTATCTCATGTGACTTGACAATCACTTTTGTGGAAACTACCCTTATTTCAGATGTTGCTAAAAAACGGGCTTACTGCCATGATTTCACTTGTCATTTCATCCGCTTAGTTAAGTTTGTTATCAGTTTTAATTATCGTTTTAACCAAACAACGAAAACATCTTTATGCTGTCGTTTTAGGACTGTAATTCTTCTACTACTAAATGAATGGCAGTCAAGTTCTTTATTTAGGTAGTTTGCCTTCTTCAATTCTGCAAAGAGATTTAAAATTACATGTAAATTTGGGGTGCCTGGTTTCTATCTAGGTTTTTATCTGCATTTTTGAGGGGAATTAGCTCAAATGGTAGAGCGCTCGCTTAGCATGTGAGAGGTACTGGGATCGACGCCCACATTCTCCAATTTCAGCTCTTTATGTTTCATTAGTGAAAATTTGAATGAGCAACAGTTGCCTGTTCGTTTGAAACCGCTCTTCAGTAACAGTCACTGCAGGCTAGCTGTATTAGCTTAGCATAGCTCATGGTAGCATCTCAAAGTATCTCATGTGACTTGTCAATCACTTTTGTGGAAACTACCCTCATTTAAGATGTTGCTAAATAAAAGTGAACATTTGAATGAGCAACAGTTGCCTGTTTGTTTGAAACTGCTCTTCATTAACAGTCACTGCAGGCTAGCTGTATTAGCTTAGCATAGCTCATGGTAGCATCTGAAAGTATCTCATGTGACTCGACAATCTTTTTTGTGGAAACTACCCTCATTTCAGATGTTGCTAAAAAACGGGCTTACTGCCATGATTTCACTTGTCATTTCATCCGCTCAGTTAAGTTTATTATCAATTTTATTTATTGTTTTAACCAAACAACGAAAACATCCTTATGCTGTCGTTTTAGGACTGAATTTCTTCTACTACTAAATGAATGGCAGTCAAGTTCTTTATTTAGTTAGTTTGCCTTCTTGAATTCTGCAAAGAGATTTAAAATGACATGTATATTTGGGGTGCCTTAGTTTCTATCTAGGTTTTTATCTGCCTTTTTGAGGGGAATTAGCTCAAATGGTAGAGCGCTTGCTTAGCATGTGAGAGGTAGTGGGATCGACGCCCACATTCTCCAATTTCAGCTCTTTATGTTTCATTAGTGAAAATTTGAATGAGCAACAGTTGCCTGTTCGTTTGAAACTGCTCTTCATTAACAGTCACTGTAGGCTACACGTATTAGCTTAGCATAGCTCATGGTAGCATCTCAAAGTATCTCATGTGACTTGTCAATCACTTTTGTGGAAACTACCCTCATTTAAGATGTTGCTAAATACAAGTGAAAATTTGAATGAGCAACAGTTGCCTGTTCGTTTGAAACTGCTCTTCATTAAAAGTCACTGTAGGCTACATTTATTAGCTTAGCATAGCTCATGGTAGCATCTGAAAGTATCTCATGTGACTTGACAATCACTTTTGTGGAAACTACCCTCATTTAAGATGTTGCTAAATAAAAGTGAAAATTTGAATGAGCAACAGTTGCCTGTTTGTTTGAAACTGCTCTTCATTAACAGTCACTGCAGGCTAGCTGTATTAGCTTAGCATAGCTCATGGAAGCATCTGAAAGTATCTCATGTGACTTGACAATCACTTTTGTGGAAACTACCCTTATTTCAGATGTTGCTAAAAAAAAGTGAAAAGTTGAATGAGCAACAGTTGCCTGTTCGTTTGAAACTGCTTTTCATTAACAGTCACTGCAGGCTAGCTGTATTAGCTTAGCATAGCTCATGGTAGCATCTGAAAGTATCTCATGTGACTTGTCAATCACTTTTGTGGAAACTACCCTCATTTAAGATGTTGCTAAATAAAAGTCAAAATTTGAATGAGCAACAGATGCCTGTTCATTTGAAACTGCTCTTCATTAACAGTCACTTCAGGCTAGCTGTATTAGCTTAGCATAGCTCATGGTAGCATCTGAAAGTATCTCATGTGACTTGACAATCACTTTTGTGGAAACTACCCTCATTTCAGATGTTGCTAAATAAAAGTGAACATTTGAATGAGCAACAGTTGCCTGTTTGTTTGAAACTGCTCTTCATTAACAGTCACTGCAGGCTAGCTGTATTCGCTTAGCATAGCTCATGGTAGCATCTGAAAGTATCTCATGTGACTTGACAATCACTTTTGTGGAAACTACCCTCATTTAAGATGTTGCTAAATAAAAGTGAAAATTTGAATGAGCAACAGTTGCCTGTTTGTTTGAAACTGCTCTTCATTAACAGTCACTGCAGGCTAGCTGTATTAGCTTAGCATAGCTCATGGTAGCATCTGAAAGTATCTCATGTGACTTGACAATCACTTTTGTGGAAACTACCCTTATTTCAGATGTTGCTAAAAAAAAGTGAAAAGTTGAATGAGCAACAGTTGCCTGTTCGTTTGAAACTGCTTTTCATTAACAGTCACTGCAGGCTACACGTATTAGCTTAGCATAGCTCATGGTAGCATCTCAAAGTATCTCATGTGACTTGACAATCACTTTTGTGGAAACTACCCTCATTTCAGATGTTGCTAAAAAACGGGCTTACTGCCATGATTTCACTTGTCATTTCATCCGCTCAGTTAAGTTTATTATCACTTTTATTTATCGTTTTAACCAAACAACGAAAACATCTTTATGCTGTCGTTTTAGGACTGTAATTCTTCTACTACTAAATGAATGGCAGTCAAGTTCTTTATTTAGGTAGTTTGCCTTCTTCAATTCTGCAAAGAGATTTAAAATTACATGTAAATTTGGGGTGCCTGGTTTCTATCTAGGTTTTTATCTGCCTTTTTGAGGGGAATTAGCTCAAATGGTAGAGCGCTCGCTTAGCATGTGGGAGGTAGTGGGATCGACGCCCACATTCTCCAATTTCAGCTCTTTATGTTTCATTAGTGAAAATTTGAATGAGCAACAGTTGCCTGTTCGTTTGAAACCGCTCTTCAGTAACAGTCACTGCAGGCTAGCTGTATTAGCTTAGCATAGCTCATGGTAGCATCTCAAAGTATCTCATGTGACTTGTCAATCACTTTTGTGGAAACTACCCTCATTTAAGATGTTGCTAAATAAAAGTGAAAATTTGAATGAGCAACAGTTGCCTGTTCGTTTGAAACTGCTCTTCATTAACAGTCACTGCAGGCTAGCTGTATTAGCTTAGCATAGCTCATGGTAGCATCTGAAAGTATCTCATGTGACTTGACAATCACTTTTGTGGAAACTACCCTCATTTCAGATGTTGCTAAAAAAAGTGAAAAGTTGAATGAGCAACAGTTGCCTGTTTGTTTGAAACTGCTTTTCATTAACAGTCACTGTAAGCTACATGTATTAGCTTAGCATAGCTCATGGTAGCATCTGAAAGTATCTCATGTGACTTGACAATCACTTTTGTGGAAACTACCCTTATTTCAGATGTTGCTAAAAAACGGGCTTACTGCCATGATTTCACTTGTCATTTCATCCGCTTAGTTAAGTTTGTTATCAGTTTTAATTATCGTTTTAACCAAACAACGAAAACATCTTTATTGCTGTCATTTTAGGACTGAATTTCTTCTACTACTAAATTAATGGCAGTCAAGTTCTTTATTTAGTTAGTTTGCCTTCTTGAATTCTGCAAAGAGATTTAAAATGACATGTATATTTGGGGTGCCTGGTTTGTATCTAGGTTTTTATCTGCCTTTTTGAGGGGAATTAGCTCAAATGGTAGAGCGCTCGCTTAGCATGTGGGAGGTAGTGGGATCGACGCCCACATTCTCCAATTTCAGCTCTTTATGTTTCATTAGTGAAAATTTGAATGAGCAACAGTTGCCTGTTCGTTTGAAACTGCTCTTCATTAACAGTCACTGTAGGCTACACGTAATTAGCTTAGCATAGCTCATGGTAGCATCTCAAAGTATCTCATCTGACTTGTGAATCACTTTTGTGGAAACTACCCTCATTTAAGATGTTGCTAAATAAAAGTGAAAATTTGAATGAGCAACAGTTGCCTGTTCGTTTGAAACTGCTCTTCATTAAAGGTCACTGTAGGCTACATGTATTAGCTTAGCATAGCTCATGGTAGCATCTGAAAGTATCTCATGTGACTTGTCAATCACTTTTGTGGAAACTACCCTCATTTAAGATGTTGCTAAATAAAAGTGAAAATTTGAATGAGCAACAGTTGCCTGTTTGTTTGAAACTGTTCTTCATTAACAGTCACTGCAGGCTAGCTGTATTAGCTTAGCATAGCTCATGGTAGCATCTGAAAGTATCTCATGTGACTTGTCAATCACTTTTGTGGAAACTACCCTCATTTAAGATGTTGCTAAATAAAAGTCAAAATTTGAATGAGCAACAGATGCCTGTTCATTTGAAACTGCTCTTCATTAACAGTCACTTCAGGCTAGCTGTATTAGCTTAGCATAGCTCATGGTAGCATCTGAAAGTATCTCATGTGACTTGACAATCACTTTTGTGGAAACTACCCTCATTTCAGATGTTGCTAAATAAAAGTGAACATTTGAATGAGCAACAGTTGCCTGTTTGTTTGAAACTGCTCTTCATTAACAGTCACTGCAGGCTAGCTGTATTCGCTTAGCATAGCTCATGGTAGCATCTGAAAGTATCTCATGTGACTTGACAATCACTTTTGTGGAAACTACCCTCATTTAAGATGTTGCTAAATAAAAGTGAAAATTTGAATGAGCAACAGTTGCCTGTTTGTTTGAAACTGCTCTTCATTAACAGTCACTGCAGGCTAGCTGTATTAGCTTAGCATAGCTCATGGTAGCATCTGAAAGTATCTCATGTGACTTGACAATCACTTTTGTGGAAACTACCCTTATTTCAGATGTTGCTAAAAAAAAGTGAAAAGTTGAATGAGCAACAGTTGCCTGTTCGTTTGAAACTGCTTTTCATTAACAGTCACTGCAGGCTACACGTATTAGCTTAGCATAGCTCATGGTAGCATCTCAAAGTATCTCATGTGACTTGACAATCACTTTTGTGGAAACTACCCTCATTTCAGATGTTGCTAAAAAACGGGCTTACTGCCATGATTTCACTTGTCATTTCATCCGCTCAGTTAAGTTTATTATCACTTTTATTTATCGTTTTAACCAAACAACGAAAACATCTTTATGCTGTCGTTTTAGGACTGTAATTCTTCTACTACTAAATGAATGGCAGTCAAGTTCTTTATTTAGGTAGTTTGCCTTCTTCAATTCTGCAAAGAGATTTAAAATTACATGTAAATTTGGGGTGCCTGGTTTCTATCTAGGTTTTTATCTGCCTTTTTGAGGGGAATTAGCTCAAATGGTAGCGCGCTCGCTTAGCATGTGAGAGGTAGTGGGATCGACGCCCACATTCTCCAATTTCAGCTCTTTATGTTTCATTAGTGAAAATTTGAATGAGCAACAGTTGCCTGTTCGTTTGAAACCGCTCTTCAGTAACAGTCACTGCAGGCTAGCTGTATTAGCTTAGCATAGCTCATGGTAGCATCTCAAAGTATCTCATGTGACTTGTCAATCACTTTTGTGGAAACTACCCTCATTTAAGATGTTGCTAAATAAAAGTGAAAATTTGAATGAGCAACAGTTGCCTGTTCGTTTGAAACTGCTCTTCATTAACAGTCACTGCAGGCTAGCTGTATTAGCTTAGCATAGCTCATGGTAGCATCTGAAAGTATCTCATGTGACTTGACAATCACTTTTGTGGAAACTACCCTCATTTCAGATGTTGCTAAAAAAAGTGAAAAGTTGAATGAGCAACAGTTGCCTGTTTGTTTGAAACTGCTTTTCATTAACAGTCACTGTAAGCTACATGTATTAGCTTAGCATAGCTCATGGTAGCATCTGAAAGTATCTCATGTGACTTGACAATCACTTTTGTGGAAACTACCCTTATTTCAGATGTTGCTAAAAAACGGGCTTACTGCCATGATTTCACTTGTCATTTCATCCGCTTAGTTAAGTTTGTTATCAGTTTTAATTATCGTTTTAACCAAACAACGAAAACATCTTTATTGCTGTCATTTTAGGACTGAATTTCTTCTACTACTAAATTAATGGCAGTCAAGTTCTTTATTTAGTTAGTTTGCCTTCTTGAATTCTGCAAAGAGATTTAAAATGACATGTATATTTGGGGTGCCTGGTTTGTATCTAGGTTTTTATCTGCCTTTTTGAGGGGAATTAGCTCAAATGGTAGAGCGCTCGCTTAGCATGTGAGAGGTAGTGGGATCGACGTCCACATTCTCCAATTTCAGCTCTTTATGTTTCATTAGTGAAAATTTGAATGAGCAACAGTTGCCTGTTCGTTTGAAACTGCTCTTCATTAACAGTCACTGTAGGGTACACGTATTAGCTTAGCATAGCTCATGGTAGCATCTCAAAGTATCTCATGTGACTTGTCAATCACTTTTGTGGAAACTACCCTCATTTAAGATGTTGCTAAATACAAGTGAAAATTTGAATGAGCAACAGTTGCCTGTTCGTTTGAAACTGCTCTTCATTAAAAGTCACTGTAGGCTACATGTATTAGCTTAGCATAGCTCATGGTAGCATCTGAAAGTATCTCATGTGACTTGACAATCAATTTTGTGGAAACTACCCTTATTTCAGATGTTGCTAAAATACGGGCTTACTGCCATGATTTCACTTGTCATTTCATCCGCTTAGTTAAGTTTATTATCAGTTTTATTTATCGTTTTAACCAAACAACGAAAACATCTTTATTGCTGTCATTTTAGGACTGAATTTCTTCTACTACTAAATTAATGGCAGTCAAGTTCTTTATTTAGTTAGTTTGCCTTCTTGAATTCTGCAAAGAGATTTAAAATGACATGTATATTTGGGGTGCCTGGTTTGTATCTAGGTTTTTATCTGCCTTTTTGAGGGGAATTAGCTCAAATGGTAGAGCGCTCGCTTAGCATGTGAGAGGTAGTGGGATCGACGCCCACATTCTCCAATTTCAGCTCTTTATGTTTCATTAGTGAAAAGTTGAATGAGCAACAGTTGCCTGTTCGTTTGAAACTGCTCTTCATTAACAGTCACTGTAGGCTACACGTATTAGCTTAGCATAGCTCATGGTAGCATCTCAAAGTATCTCATGTGACTTGTCAATCACTTTTGTGGAAACTACCCTCATTTAAGATGTTGCTAAATACAAGTGAAAATTTGAATGAGCAACAGTTGCCTGTTCGTTTGAAACTGCTCTTCATTAAAAGTTACTGTAGGCTACATGTATTAGCTTAGCATAGCTCAT
>NW_026906282.1:0-92742 GCF_033807715.1 Cololabis saira | reverse complement strand
ACACACCAAACTCACTGACGGTGTCAGGACGCCATCTAAAACCTCTTTTCTTATCATTTTATTCCATTTTATTTGTTATTTAAGCGTACTCTTAAATTAAATACTTATGATTTGTTATTTACTGTTTAATTGTGTCTTTCCACTTTTAATGTTGATGTAAAGCACTTTGAATTACCTTGTGTTGAATTGTGCTATACAAATAAACTTGCCTTGCCTTGCCTTGCCTTGCCTAAAACAGTGAATGTATAAACTCCGATGTTGGGATCACGATTGCCCCTACCGTGAGGCAGGAGAACTACGTGCCTCACTGTGCGCCTCTCTGCAGCCGCTTTCCGACAAAAGAAACACGTACAGTGGAGAAAAGCTGTATATTAAATAAACTATGTAAATTCAGTTCATACAGCAAAAGTGTTTGAACACTTTAATAGTTACAATACGGTCTCACTGCCAGCACAGTTAGCCGAGTGGCTGCGCAATCCATGGTGAGGCTCATCTGGCTGCAGCCTCTCTTTTCAATATGTCAGGGGTGTCGGACTCCAGTCCTCGAGGGCCGGTGTCCCTGCAGGTTTTAGATGTTTCCCTGCTTCATTGCACCATGATACAAGTGACTGTGTCATCAACAGAACTACCCAGACTTTGATGACAAGCTGGTGACGATGATTAATTAGAATCAGGTGTGTTAAAGCAGTGAAACATCTAAAACATGCAGGACACCGGCCCTTCTGGGATTCAGTTTGACACCTGTGCAATATGTGAACAGTAAACATGGAATTTCAGCGATTTTGAATTTTAAAAAAGACATGTAAAATTGGAGAAGTTAAATGGAAAATAACTTTTCAGTCAATTCACTGGATAAACAAAACCTTGAAAACATTTCTTTCATTTTACATTATTTCTTTGCAGATGACTTTTGAGTTGTGGAGTCTCCTAGCTGCCAATTGTCATTGATAACAGACATGATATTTATTGATGAGTTATTTTTTATTCAACATTTGATCAGGGGAGAGCGCGAACGCAGTCCCCCACTACCACAAATTATGCAGTCGAGATTCCCACATTTGGGGAATTCGCAAAGGTCAGCACAGCCGAAGTGCAATGGCTTAGCCTCGCCTTGGGTGAACCACCTTCTTGATCAAGGTATCTCCCCTGCCAGGTAAGTATGAGTTGTACACATCTGGGCTTGGGTGGTCCTTACCACACACACCAAACTCACTGACGGTGTCAGGACGCCATCTAAAACCTCTTTTCTTATCATTTTATTCCATTTTATTTGTTATTTAAGCGTACTCTTAAATTAAATACTTATGATTTGTTATTTACTGTTTAATTGTGTCTTTCCACTTTTAATGTTGATGTAAAGCACTTTGAATTACCTTGTGTTGAATTGTGCTATACAAATAAACTTGCCTTGCCTTGCCTTGCCTTGCCTTGCCTTGCCTAAAACAGTGAATGTATAAACTCCGATGTTGGCATCACGATTGCCCCTACCGTGAGGCAGGAGAACTACGTGCCTCACTGTCCGCCTCTCTCCAGCCGCTTTCCGACTCAAGAAACACGTACAGTGGAGAAAAGCTGTATATTAAATAAACTATGTAAATTCAGTTCATACAGCAAAAGTGTTTTAACACTTTAATAGTTACAATACGGTCTCACTGTCAGCACAGTTAGCCGAGTGGCTGCGCAATCCATGGTGAGGCTCATCTGGCTGCAGCCTCTCTTTTCAATATGTGAACAGTAAACGTGGAATTTCAGCGATTTTGAATTTTAAAAAAGACATGTAAAATTGGAGAAGTTAAATGGAAAATAACTTTTCAGTCAATTCACTGGATAAACAAAACCTTGAAGACATTTCTTTCACTTTACATTATTTCTTTGCAGATGACCTTTGAGTTGTGGAGTCTCCTAGCTGCCAATTGTCATTGATAACAGACATGATATTTATTGATGAGTTATTTTTTATTCAACATTTGATCAGGGGAGAGCGCGAACGCAGTCCCCCACTACCACAAATTATGCAGTCGAGATTCCCACATTTGGGGAATTCGCAAAGGTCAGCACAGCCGAAGTGCAATGGCTTAGCCTCGCCTTGGGTGAACCACCTTCTTGATCATGGTATCTCCCCTGCCAGGTAAGTATGAGTTGTACACATCTGGGCTTGGGTGGTCCTTACCACACACACCAAACTCACTGACGGTGTCAGGATGCCATCTAAAACCTCTTTTCTTATCATTTTATTCCATTTTAGTTGTTATTTAAGCGTACTCTTAAATTAAATACTTATGATTTGTTATTTACTGTTTAATTGTGTCTTTCCACTTTTAATGTTGATGTAAAGCACTTTGAATTACCTTGTGTTGAATTGTGCTATACAAATAAACTTGCCTTGCCTTGCCTTGCCTTGCCTAAAACAGTGAATGTATAAACTCCGATGTTGGGATCACGATTGCCCCTACCGTGAGGCAGGAGAACTACGTGCCTCACTGTGCGCCTCTCTGCAGCCGCTTTCCGACACAAGAAACACGTACAGTGGAGAAAAGCTGTATATTAAATAAACTATGTAAATTCAGTTCATACAGCAAAAGTGTTTGAACACTTTAATAGTTACAATACGGTCTCACTGCCAGCAGTTAGCCGAGTGGTTGCGCAATCCATGGTGAGGCTCGTCTGGCTGTAGCCTCTCTTTTCAATATGTGAACAATAAACGTCGAATTTCAGCCATTTTGAATTTTAAAAAAGACATGTAAAATTGGAGAAGTTAAATGGAAAATAACTTTACAGTCAATTCACTGGATAAACAAAACCTTGAAGACATTTCTTTCATTTTCCATTATTTCTTTGCAGATGACTTTTGAGTTGTGGAGTCTCCTAGCTGCCAATTGTCATTGATAACAGACATGATATTTATTGATGAGTTATTTTTTATTCAACATTTGATCAGGGGAGAGCGCGAACGCAGTCCCCCACTACCACAAATTATGCAGTCGAGATTCCCACATTTGGGGAATTCGCAAAGGTCAGCATAGCCGAAGTGCAATGGCTTAGCTTCGCCTTGGGTGAACCACCTTCTTGATCATGGTATCTCCCCTGCCAGGTAAGTATGAGTTGTACACATCTGGGCTTGGGTGGTCCTTACCACACACACCAAACTCACTGACGGTGTCAGGACGCCATCTAAAACCTCTTTTCTTATCATTTTATTCCATTTTATTTGTTATTTAAGCGTACTCTTAAATTAAATACTTATGATTTGTTATTTATTGTTTAATTGTGTCTTTCCACTTTTAATGTTGATGTAAAGCACTTTGAATTACCTTGTGTTGAATTGTGCTATACAAATAAACTTGCCTTGCCTTGCCTTGCCTTGCCTTGCCTTGCCTTGCCTTGCCTTGCCTTGCCTAAAACAGTGAATGTATAAACTCCGATGTTGGGATCACGATTGCCCCTACCGTGAGGCAGGAGAACTACGTGCCTCACTGTGCGCCTCTCTGCAGCCGCTTTCCGACAAAAGAAACACGTACAGTGGAGAAAAGCTGTATATTAAATAAACTATGTAAATTCAGTTCATACAGCAAAAGTGTTTGAACACTTTAATAGTTACAATACGGTCTCACTGCCAGCACAGTTAGCCGAGTGGCTGCGCAATCCATGGTGAGGCTCATCTGGCTGCAGCCTCTCTTTTCAATATGTGAACAGTAAACATGGAATTTCAGCGATTTTGAATTTTAAAAAAGACATGTAAAATTGGAGAAGTTAAATGGAAAATAACTTTTCAGTCAATTCACTGGATAAACAAAACCTTGAAAACATTTCTTTCATTTTACATTATTTCTTTGCAGATGACTTTTGAGTTGTGGAGTCTCCTAGCTGCCAATTGTCATTGATAACAGACATGATATTTATTGATGAGTTATTTTTTATTCAACATTTGATCAGGGGAGAGCGCGAACGCAGTCCCCCACTACCACAAATTATGCAGTCGAGATTCCCACATTTGGGGAATTCGCAAAGGTCAGCACAGCCGAAGTGCAATGGCTTAGCCTCGCCTTGGGTGAACCACCTTCTTGATCAAGGTATCTCCCCTGCCAGGTAAGTATGAGTTGTACACATCTGGGCTTGGGTGGTCCTTACCACACACACCAAACTCACTGACGGTGTCAGGACGCCATCTAAAACCTCTTTTCTTATCATTTTATTCCATTTTATTTGTTATTTAAGCGTACTCTTAAATTAAATACTTATGATTTGTTATTTACTGTTTAATTGTGTCTTTCCACTTTTAATGTTGATGTAAAGCACTTTGAATTACCTTGTGTTGAATTGTGCTATACAAATAAACTTGCCTTGCCTTGCCTTGCCTTGCCTTGCCTTGCCTAAAACAGTGAATGTATAA
The DNA here is from genome assembly GCF_033807715.1 of Cololabis saira. NCBI lineage: Eukaryota > Metazoa > Chordata > Actinopteri > Beloniformes > Belonidae > Cololabis > Cololabis saira. The sequence continues at coordinate 88,352 of NW_026906282.1, read as the reverse complement.
ACTCCGATGTTGGCATCACGATTGCCCCTACCGTGAGGCAGGAGAACTACGTGCCTCACTGTCCGCCTCTCTCCAGCCGCTTTCCGACTCAAGAAACACGTACAGTGGAGAAAAGCTGTATATTAAATAAACTATGTAAATTCAGTTCATACAGCAAAAGTGTTTGAACACTTTAATAGTTACAATACGGTCTCACTGTCAGCACAGTTAGCCGAGTGGCTGCGCAATCCATGGTGAGGCTCATCTGGCTGCAGCCTCTCTTTTCAATATGTGAACAGTAAACGTGGAATTTCAGCGATTTTGAATTTTAAAAAAGACATGTAAAATTGGAGAAGTTAAATGGAAAATAACTTTTCAGTCAATTCACTGGATAAACAAAACCTTGAAGACATTTCTTTCACTTTACATTATTTCTTTGCAGATGACCTTTGAGTTGTGGAGTCTCCTAGCTGCCAATTGTCATTGATAACAGACATGATATTTATTGATGAGTTATTTTTTATTCAACATTTGATCAGGGGAGAGCGCGAACGCAGTCCCCCACTACCACAAATTATGCAGTCGAGATTCCCACATTTGGGGAATTCGCAAAGGTCAGCACAGCCGAAGTGCAATGGCTTAGCCTCGCCTTGGGTGAACCACCTTCTTGATCATGGTATCTCCCCTGCCAGGTAAGTATGAGTTGTACACATCTGGGCTTGGGTGGTCCTTACCACACACACCAAACTCACTGACGGTGTCAGGATGCCATCTAAAACCTCTTTTCTTATCATTTTATTCCATTTTATTTGTTATTTAAGCGTACTCTTAAATTAAATACTTATGATTTGTTATTTACTGTTTAATTGTGTCTTTCCACTTTTAATGTTGATGTAAAGCACTTTGAATTACCTTGTGTTGAATTGTGCTATACAAATAAACTTGCCTTGCCTTGCCTTGCCTTGCCTAAAACAGTGAATGTATAAACTCCGATGTTGGGATCACGATTGCCCCTACCGTGAGGCAGGAGAACTACGTGCCTCACTGTGCGCCTCTCTGCAGCCGCTTTCCGACACAAGAAACACGTACAGTGGAGAAAAGCTGTATATTAAATAAACTATGTAAATTCAGTTCATACAGCAAAAGTGTTTGAACACTTTAATAGTTACAATACGGTCTCACTGCCAGCAGTTAGCCGAGTGGTTGCGCAATCCATGGTGAGGCTCGTCTGGCTGTAGCCTCTCTTTTCAATATGTGAACAATAAACGTCGAATTTCAGCCATTTTGAATTTTAAAAAAGACATGTAAAATTGGAGAAGTTAAATGGAAAATAACTTTACAGTCAATTCACTGGATAAACAAAACCTTGAAGACATTTCTTTCATTTTCCATTATTTCTTTGCAGATGACTTTTGAGTTGTGGAGTCTCCTAGCTGCCAATTGTCATTGATAACAGACATGATATTTATTGATGAGTTATTTTTTATTCAACATTTGATCAGGGGAGAGCGCGAACGCAGTCCCCCACTACCACAAATTATGCAGTCGAGATTCCCACATTTGGGGAATTCGCAAAGGTCAGCATAGCCGAAGTGCAATGGCTTAGCCTCGCCTTGGGTGAACCACCTTCTTGATCATGGTATCTCCCCTGCCAGGTAAGTATGAGTTGTACACATCTGGGCTTGGGTGGTCCTTACCACACACACCAAACTCACTGACGGTGTCAGGACGCCATCTAAAACCTCTTTTCTTATCATTTTATTCCATTTTATTTGTTATTTAAGCGTACTCTTAAATTAAATACTTATGATTTGTTATTTATTGTTTAATTGTGTCTTTCCACTTTTAATGTTGATGTAAAGCACTTTGAATTACCTTGTGTTGAATTGTGCTATACAAATAAACTTGCCTTGCCTTGCCTTGCCTTGCCTTGCCTTGCCTTGCCTTGCCTTGCCTTGCCTTGCCTTGCCTAAAACAGTGAATGTATAAACTCCGATGTTGGGATCACGATTGCCCCTACCGTGAGGCAGGAGAACTACGTGCCTCACTGTGCGCCTCTCTGCAGCCGCTTTCCGACACAAGAAACACGTACAGTGGAGAAAAGCTGTATATTAAATAAACTATGTAAATTCAGTTCATACAGCAAAAGTGTTTGAACACTTTAATAGTTACAATACGGTCTCACTGCCAGCAGTTAGCCGAGTGGTTGCGCAATCCATGGTGAGGCTCGTCTGGCTGTAGCCTCTCTTTTCAATATGTGAACAATAAACGTCGAATTTCAGCCATTTTGAATTTTAAAAAAGACATGTAAAATTGGAGAAGTTAAATGGAAAATAACTTTACAGTCAATTCACTGGATAAACAAAACCTTGAAGACATTTCTTTCATTTTCCATTATTTCTTTGCAGATGACTTTTGAGTTGTGGAGTCTCCTAGCTGCCAATTGTCATTGATAACAGACATGATATTTATTGATGAGTTATTTTTTATTCAACATTTGATCAGGGGAGAGCGCGAACGCAGTCCCCCACTACCACAAATTATGCAGTCGAGATTCCCACATTTGGGGAATTCGCAAAGGTCAGCATAGCCGAAGTGCAATGGCTTAGCCTCGCCTTGGGTGAACCACCTTCTTGATCATGGTATCTCCCCTGCCAGGTAAGTATGAGTTGTACACATCTGGGCTTGGGTGGTCCTTACCACACACACCAAACTCACTGACGGTGTCAGGACGCCATCTAAAACCTCTTTTCTTATCATTTTATTCCATTTTATTTGTTATTTAAGCGTACTCTTAAATTAAATACTTATGATTTGTTATTTATTGTTTAATTGTGTCTTTCCACTTTTAATGTTGATGTAAAGCACTTTGAATTACCTTGTGTTGAATTGTGCTATACAAATAAACTTGCCTTGCCTTGCCTTGCCTTGCCTTGCCTTGCCTTGCCTTGCCTTGCCTTGCCTTGCCTTGCCTAAAACAGTGAATGTATAAACTCCGATGTTGGGATCACGATTGCCCCTACCGTGAGGCAGGAGAACTACGTGCCTCACTGTGCGCCTCTCTGCAGCCGCTTTCCGACAAAAGAAACACGTACAGTGGAGAAAAGCTGTATATTAAATAAACTATGTAAATTCAGTTCATACAGCAAAAGTGTTTGAACACTTTAATAGTTACAATACGGTCTCACTGCCAGCACAGTTAGCCGAGTGGCTGCGCAATCCATGGTGAGGCTCATCTGGCTGCAGCCTCTCTTTTCAATATGTGAACAGTAAACATGGAATTTCAGCGATTTTGAATTTTAAAAAAGACATGTAAAATTGGAGAAGTTAAATGGAAAATAACTTTTCAGTCAATTCACTGGATAAACAAAACCTTGAAAACATTTCTTTCATTTTACATTATTTCTTTGCAGATGACTTTTGAGTTGTGGAGTCTCCTAGCTGCCAATTGTCATTGATAACAGACATGATATTTATTGATGAGTTATTTTTTATTCAACATTTGATCAGGGGAGAGCGCGAACGCAGTCCCCCACTACCACAAATTATGCAGTCGAGATTCCCACATTTGGGGAATTCGCAAAGGTCAGCACAGCCGAAGTGCCACGGCTTAGCCTCGCCTTGGGTGAACCACCTTCTTGATCATGGTATCTCCCCTGCCAGGTAAGTATGAGTTGTACACATCTGGGCTTGGGTGGTCCTTACCACACACACCAAACTCACTGACGGTGTCAGGACGCCATCTAAAACCTCTTTTCTTATCATTTTATTCCATTTTATTTGTTATTTAAGCGTACTCTTAAATTAAATACTTATGATTTGTTATTTACTGTTTAATTGTGTCTTTCCACTTTTAATGTTGATGTAAAGCACTTTGAATTACCTTGTGTTGAATTGTGCTATACAAATAAACTTGCCTTGCCTTGCCTTGCCTTGCCTTGCCTTGCCTTGCCTAAAACAGTGAATGTATAAACTCCGATGTTGGGATCACGATTGCCCCTACCGTGAGGCAGGAGAACTACGTGCCTCACTGTGCGCCTCTCTGCAGCCGCTTTCCGACAAAAGAAACACGTACAGTGGAGAAAAGCTGTATACAGGGCCGGCTCTACCTAATTTAGTGCCCTAGGCGAGATTGCTCTCCGGCGCCCCCGCCCACCCCCCCGCCTCCACACACACACAATTAAATTACACCAGCCAAATGAACAATCACAACAGTTTAATTTGAAAAACAACAGCAAACTTTCAAGTATTGAATGACAGCAGCCAAAAGAACAATCACAACAGTTTAATTTGACAGCAGCAAACTTTCAGGTAACTCTTTCCACAGTGTCTTTCACTTAAACTAAAACTGTACACGTCTGGACTTCCTTGCAGCAAAAGCATCTATGGTATCATCAAATGACACCTGCCTAGACACTTCTCTCCATTGATTAACTGTCTATGGAAGTAGTGGTGATGGCAACTTCTCCCATCTCCTCTTTTGGGGAATTCAAAGTCAGATTTCAGCTGATATGGCCCTCTGTGGTCTAATTCCACCCTCACCTTATCAGACAGGGAAGGCCAGTCAGCAGGGTCCAATGGTGCTGCCTTGAGAGATTTTTCATGGACTTGAGGATGTGTTGATGGGCCTGGGGTGTCCTCAGGCCGTGGAACATTGCACGCTGCGCTTGTCCCTTCACCTGCAAGAAAATCAAACACACATGCAAATATAAATATTAATCCTTCAGTATTAGTAAAGTCACAATGATTTACAAATTACAAGACATCAGGCAAAAAACACATCTTAAGCATGAATTAGGAATAACAATTGTATTGTTCAGTGATGTGACTACAACATTTAATTACAGAACTCACCTGCTTCATGCTGACTTGCAGAGGTGGGTGGTATGGTTGACGTAGTAGTGCTGCTGCTGCTGCTGCTGCTGCTGCTGCATGATGCCTGACTTGTAGCTGTATTCAAACAGAGCACATCTATACTGTCACAACACTGCATTAAGTTTGTTGTGTCAATCTCAATTGATTTTAATGACTAAAAATTATATTTATTGTCATTACTAACAAGGTTGTACCATTCAGTAACAACAACAATAGCATAGTAGTGTGTCAGAGACCACAAACAATTGGATAAACTTACACTTACATGAGAGTGGTGTTCCTGTGGATGTGTGATCAGAAGGCCCCTCTCCAGAAGCTGTTTGAGGTGTCAAATATTTTTTGAGTGCATCTAGACAGACAGAGTAAATGTATTAAAACAAGTAATAATAATAATAATAATTATAATAATAAAAAACTGCTGCAGTTTGCATTTTCATCACTTGGCTACTGATTTTCAGCACAATATCAAACGTGATAAGACAGTAAAACTATGCACCAGCAGCAGCAACTGTGTCAGTGGGCACACAGGTGTTATTATACTAGTGATGACTATGGTAAAGTAAATTTTCAACTCGACCAAACATAATAACTAGATGAAACTGAAATAAAATACCAAATCAGACTGGACATCCAGGCAGGCAGAGATGATAACTGTGTAGAAAACTAATTAAAACTCATCACAAACATAAACAGCGCCGGTGTAGTGCGCATTTCACATTAAACAAGCTAGCAAGCTGCTATGTGCTAGCGAGCTACCACAAATAAAACGTCTCTCCACACAAAACGGCATAATTAAAAAAAAATGTTAGGCCTACAGGCTAATGTTACCTTTATATTGCGACTTCTCCTCTTCTTTTCTTCTCTTTCGGTTCTGCGCACCCGAGGGCTTAGACGGCCTTTTCATCTCTTAAATAACAAAAAAATCACCTGTCTGTGACCTGACTGAGCCCAGCTCTGACTCTGAGGTGCGCCGCGCGCAATGCGCGCACCCGTCATGTGATTCAGCAGCTGCAGCACCACATTTTAGGAACGTCATTGTTTATTCATTTGTTAATATTTATTATTTTCAAAAGAGAACACACAAAGGAGGGCGACTGGTCATAGTATATTATTTTTATTTTTTATTTTTTTTATTTTTATTTTTTTTCCCTCGAGGCGCCATCTGCTGGAGGGGGCGCCTCGCGGCGCCCCCTCCAGCAGATGGCGCCCTAGGCGACCGCCTATATCGCCTATGCCTAGAGCCGGCTCTGGCTGTATATTAAATAAACTATGTAAATTCAGTTCATACAGCAAAAGTGTTTGAACACTTTAATAGTTACAATACGGTCTCACTGTCAGCACAGTTAGCCGAGTGGCTGCGCAATCCATGGTGAGGCTCATCTGGCTGCAGCCTCTCTTTTCAATATGTGAACAGTAAACGTGGAATTTCAGCGATTTTGAATTTTAAAAAAGACATGTAAAATTGGAGAAGTTAAATGGAAAATAACTTTTCAGTCAATTCACTGGATAAACAAAACCTTGAAGACATTTCTTTCACTTTACATTATTTCTTTGCAGATGACCTTTGAGTTGTGGAGTCTCCTAGCTGCCAATTGTCATTGATAACAGACATGATATTTATTGATGAGTTATTTTTTATTCAACATTTGATCAGGAGAGAGCGCGAACGCAGTCCCCCACTACCACAAATTATGCAGTCGAGATTCCCACATTTGGGGAATTCGCAAAGGTCAGCACAGCCGAAGTGCAATGGCTTAGCCTCGCCTTGGGTGAACCACCTTCTTGATCATGGTATCTCCCCTGCCAGGTAAGTATGAGTTGTACACATCTGGGCTTGGGTGGTCCTTACCACACACACCAAACTCACTGACGGTGTCAGGATGCCATCTAAAACCTCTTTTCTTATCATTTTATTCCATTTTATTTGTTATTTAAGCGTACTCTTAAATTAAATACTTATGATTTGTTATTTACTGTTTAATTGTGTCTTTCCACTTTTAATGTTGATGTAAAGCACTTTGAATTACCTTGTGTTGAATTGTGCTATACAAATAAACTTGCCTTGCCTTGCCTTGCCTTGCCTAAAACAGTGAATGTATAAACTCCGATGTTGGGATCACGATTGCCCCTACCGTGAGGCAGGAGAACTACGTGCCTCACTGTGCGCCTCTCTGCAGCCGCTTTCCGACACAAGAAACACGTACAGTGGAGAAAAGCTGTATATTAAATAAACTATGTAAATTCAGTTCATACAGCAAAAGTGTTTGAACACTTTAATAGTTACAATACGGTCTCACTGCCAGCAGTTAGCCGAGTGGTTGCGCAATCCATGGTGAGGCTCGTCTGGCTGTAGCCTCTCTTTTCAATATGTGAACAATAAACGTCGAATTTCAGCCATTTTGAATTTTAAAAAAGACATGTAAAATTGGAGAAGTTAAATGGAAAATAACTTTACAGTCAATTCACTGGATAAACAAAACCTTGAAGACATTTCTTTCATTTTCCATTATTTCTTTGCAGATGACTTTTGAGTTGTGGAGTCTCCTAGCTGCCAATTGTCATTGATAACAGACATGATATTTATTGATGAGTTATTTTTTATTCAACATTTGATCAGGGGAGAGCGCGAACGCAGTCCCCCACTACCACAAATTATGCAGTCGAGATTCCCACATTTGGGGAATTCGCAAAGGTCAGCATAGCCGAAGTGCAATGGCTTAGCCTCGCCTTGGGTGAACCACCTTCTTGATCATGGTATCTCCCCTGCCAGGTAAGTATGAGTTGTACACATCTGGGCTTGGGTGGTCCTTACCACACACACCAAACTCACTGACGGTGTCAGGACGCCATCTAAAACCTCTTTTCTTATCATTTTATTCCATTTTATTTGTTATTTAAGCGTACTCTTAAATTAAATACTTATGATTTGTTATTTACTGTTTAATTGTGTCTTTCCACTTTTAATGTTGATGTAAAGCACTTTGAATTACCTTGTGTTGAATTGTGCTATACAAATAAACTTGCCTTGCCTTGCCTTGCCTTGCCTTGCCTAAAACAGTGAATGTATAAACTCCGATGTTGGGATCACGATTGCCCCTACCGTGAGGCAGGAGAACTACGTGCCTCACTGTCCGCCTCTCTCCAGCCGCTTTCCGACTCAAGAAACACGTACAGTGGAGAAAAGCTGTATATTAAATAAACTATGTAAATTCAGTTCATACAGCAAAAGTGTTTGAACACTTTAATAGTTACAATACGGTCTCACTGTCAGCACAGTTAGCCGAGTGGCTGCGCAATCCATGGTGAGGCTCATCTGGCTGCAGCCTCTCTTTTCAATATGTGAACAATAAACGTGGAATTTCAGCGATTTTGAATTTTAAAAAAGACATGTAAAATTGGAGAAGTTAAATGGAAAATAACTTTTCAGTCAATTCACTGGATAAACAAAACCTTGAAGACATTTCTTTCACTTTACATTATTTCTTTGCAGATGACCTTTGAGTTGTGGAGTCTCCTAGCTGCCAATTGTCATTGATAACAGACATGATATTTATTGATGAGTTATTTTTATTCAACATTTGATCAGGGGAGAGCGCGAACGCAGTCCCCCACTACCACAAATTATGCAGTCGAGATTCCCACATTTGGGGAATTCGCAAAGGTCAGCACAGCCGAAGTGCAATGGCTTAGCCTCGCCTTGGGTGAACCACCTTCTTGATCATGGTATCTCCCCTGCCAGGTAAGTATGAGTTGTACACATCTGGGCTTGGGTAGTCCTTACCACACACACCAAACTCATTGACGGTGTCAGGACGCCATCTAAAACCTCTTTTCTTATCATTTTATTCCATTTTATTTGTTATTTAAGCGTACTCTTAAATTAAATACTTATGATTTGTTATTTACTGTTTAATTGTGTCTTTCCACTTTTAATGTTGATGTAAAGCACTTTGAATTACCTTGTGTTGAATTGTGCTATACAAATAAACTTGCCTTGCCTTGCCTTGCCTTGCCTTGCCTTGCCTTGCCTTGCCTTGCCTTGCCTTGCCTTGCCTTGCCTAAAACAGTGAATGTATAAACTCCGATGTTGGGATCACGATTGCCCCTACCGTGAGGCAGGAGAACTACGTGCCTCACTGTGCGCCTCTCTGCAGCCGCTTTCCGACACAAGAAACACGTACAGTGGAGAAAAGCTGTATATTAAATAAACTATGTAAATTCAGTTCATACAGCAAAAGTGTTTGAACACTTTAATAGTTACAATACGGTCTCACTGTCAGCACAGTTAGCCGAGTGGCTGCGAAATCCATGGTGAGGCTCATCTGGCTGCAGCCTCTCTTTTCAATATGTGAACAGTAAACGTGGAATTTCAGCGATTTTGAATTTTAAAAAAGACATGTAAAATTGGAGAAGTTAAATGGAAAATAACTTTTCAGTCAATTCACTGGATAAACAAAACCTTGAAGACATTTCTTTCACTTTACATTATTTATTTGCAGATGACCTTTGAGTTGTGGAGTCTCCTAGCTGCCAATTGTCATTGATAACAGACATGATATTTATTGATGAGTTATTTTTATTCAACATTTGATCAGGGGAGAGCGCGAACGCAGTCCCCCACTACCACAAATTATGCAGTCGAGATTCCCACATTTGGGGAATTCGCAAAGGTCAGCACAGCCGAAGTGCAATGGCTTAGCCTCGCCTTGGGTGAACCACCTTCTTGATCATGGTATCTCCCCTGCCAGGTAAGTATGAGTTGTACACATCTGGGCTTGGGTGGTCCTTACCACACACACCAAACTCACTGACGGTGTCAGGATGCCATCTAAAACCTCTTTTCTTATCATTTTATTCCATTTTATTTGTTATTTAAGCGTACTCTTAAATTAAATACTTATGATTTGTTATTTACTGTTTAATTGTGTCTTTCCACTTTTAATGTTGATGTAAAGCACTTTGAATTACCTTGTGTTGAATTGTGCTATACAAATAAACTTGCCTTGCCTTGCCTTGCCTTGCCTTGCCTTGCCTTGCCTAAAACAGTGAATGTATAAACTCCGATGTTGGGATCACGATTGCCCCTACCGTGAGGCAGGAGAACTACGTGCCTCACTGTGCGCCTCTCTGCAGCCGCTTTCCGACAAAAGAAACACGTACAGTGGAGAAAAGCTGTATATTAAATAAACTATGTAAATTCAGTTCATACAGCAAAAGTGTTTGAACACTTTAATAGTTACAATACGGTCTCACTGCCAGCACAGTTAGCCGAGTGGCTGCGCAATCCATGGTGAGGCTCATCTGGCTGCAGCCTCTCTTTTCAATATGTGAACAGTAAACATGGAATTTCAGCGATTTTGAATTTTAAAAAAGACATGTAAAATTGGAGAAGTTAAATGGAAAATAACTTTTCAGTCAATTCACTGGATAAACAAAACCTTGAAAACATTTCTTTCATTTTACATTATTTCTTTGCAGATGACTTTTGAGTTGTGGAGTCTCCTAGCTGCCAATTGTCATTGATAACAGACATGATATTTATTGATGAGTTATTTTTTATTCAACATTTGATCAGGGGAGAGCGCGAACGCAGTCCCCCACTACCACAAATTATGCAGTCGAGATTCCCACATTTGGGGAATTCGCAAAGGTCAGCACAGCCGAAGTGCAATGGCTTAGCCTCGCCTTGGGTGAACCACCTTCTTGATCATGGTATCTCCCCTGCCAGGTAAGTATGAGTTGTACACATCTGGGCTTGGGTGGTCCTTACCACACACACCAAACTCACTGACGGTGTCAGGACGCCATCTAAAACCTCTTTTCTTATCATTTTATTCCATTTTATATGTTATTTAAGCGTACTCTTAAATTAAATACTTATGATTTGTTATTTACTGTTTAATTGTGTCTTTCCACTTTTAATGTTGATGTAAAGCACTTTGAATTACCTTGTGTTGAATTGTGCTATACAAATAAACTTGCCTTGCCTTGCCTTGCCTTGCCTTGCCTTGCCTTGCCTTGCCTTGCCTAAAACAGTGAATGTATAAACTCCGATGTTGGGATCACGATTGCCCCTACCGTGAGGCAGGAGAACTACGTGCCTCACTGTGCGCCTCTCTGCAGCCGCTTTCCGACAAAAGAAACACGTACAGTGGAGAAAAGCTGTATATTAAATAAACTATGTAAATTCAGTTCATACAGCAAAAGTGTTTGAACACTTTAATAGTTACAATACGGTCTCACTGCCAGCACAGTTAGCCGAGTGGCTGCGCAATCCATGGTGAGGCTCATCTGGCTGCAGCCTCTCTTTTCAATATGTGAACAGTAAACATGGAATTTCAGCGATTTTGAATTTTAAAAAAGACATGTAAAATTGGAGAAGTTAAATGGAAAATAACTTTTCAGTCAATTCACTGGATAAACAAAACCTTGAAAACATTTCTTTCATTTTACATTATTTCTTTGCAGATGACTTTTGAGTTGTGGAGTCTCCTAGCTGCCAATTGTCATTGATAACAGACATGATATTTATTGATGAGTTATTTTTTATTCAACATTTGATCAGGGGAGAGCGCGAACGCAGTCCCCCACTACCACAAATTATGCAGTCGAGATTCCCACATTTGGGGAATTCGCAAAGGTCAGCACAGCCGAAGTGCAATGGCTTAGCCTCGCCTTGGGTGAACCACCTTCTTGATCATGGTATCTCCCCTGCCAGGTAAGTATGAGTTGTACACATCTGGGCTTGGGTGGTCCTTACCACACACACCAAACTCACTGACGGTGTCAGGACGCCATCTAAAACCTCTTTTCTTATCATTTTATTCCATTTTATTTGTTATTTAAGCGTACTCTTAAATTAAATACTTATGATTTGTTATTTACTGTTTAATTGTGTCTTTCCACTTTTAATGTTGATGTAAAGCACTTTGAATTACCTTGTGTTGAATTGTGCTATACAAATAAACTTGCCTTGCCTTGCCTTGCCTTGCCTTGCCTTGCCTTGCCTAAAACAGTGAATGTATAAACTCCGATGTTGGGATCACGATTGCCCCTACCGTGAGGCAGGAGAACTACGTGCCTCACTGTGCGCCTCTCTGCAGCCGCTTTCCGACAAAAGAAACACGTACAGTGGAGAAAAGCTGTATATTAAATAAACTATGTAAATTCAGTTCATACAGCAAAAGTGTTTGAACACTTTAATAGTTACAATACGGTCTCACTGCCAGCACAGTTAGCCGAGTGGCTGCGCAATCCATGGTGAGGCTCATCTGGCTGCAGCCTCTCTTTTCAATATGTGAACAGTAAACATGGAATTTCAGCGATTTTGAATTTTAAAAAAGACATGTAAAATTGGAGAAGTTAAATGGAAAATAACTTTTCAGTCAATTCACTGGATAAACAAAACCTTGAAAACATTTCTTTCATTTTACATTATTTCTTTGCAGATGACTTTTGAGTTGTGGAGTCTCCTAGCTGCCAATTGTCATTGATAACAGACATGATATTTATTGATGAGTTATTTTTTATTCAACATTTGATCAGGGGAGAGCGCGAACGCAGTCCCCCACTACCACAAATTATGCAGTCGAGATTCCCACATTTGGGGAATTCGCAAAGGTCAGCACAGCCGAAGTGCCACGGCTTAGCCTCGCCTTGGGTGAACCACCTTCTTGATCATGGTATCTCCCCTGCCAGGTAAGTATGAGTTGTACACATCTGGGCTTGGGTGGTCCTTACCACACACACCAAACTCACTGACGGTGTCAGGACGCCATCTAAAACCTCTTTTCTTATCATTTTATTCCATTTTATTTGTTATTTAAGCGTACTCTTAAATTAAATACTTATGATTTGTTATTTACTGTTTAATTGTGTCTTTCCACTTTTAATGTTGATGTAAAGCACTTTGAATTACCTTGTGTTGAATTGTGCTATACAAATAAACTTGCCTTGCCTTGCCTTGCCTTGCCTTGCCTTGCCTTGCCTAAAACAGTGAATGTATAAACTCCGATGTTGGGATCACGATTGCCCCTACCGTGAGGCAGGAGAACTACGTGCCTCACTGTGCGCCTCTCTGCAGCCGCTTTCCGACAAAAGAAACACGTACAGTGGAGAAAAGCTGTATATTAAATAAACTATGTAAATTCAGTTCATACAGCAAAAGTGTTTGAACACTTTAATAGTTACAATACGGTCTCACTGCCAGCACAGTTAGCCGAGTGGCTGCGCAATCCATGGTGAGGCTCATCTGGCTGCAGCCTCTCTTTTCAATATGTGAACAGTAAACATGGAATTTCAGCGATTTTGAATTTTAAAAAAGACATGTAAAATTGGAGAAGTTAAATGGAAAATAACTTTTCAGTCAATTCACTGGATAAACAAAACCTTGAAAACATTTCTTTCATTTTACATTATTTCTTTGCAGATGACTTTTGAGTTGTGGAGTCTCCTAGCTGCCAATTGTCATTGATAACAGACATGATATTTATTGATGAGTTATTTTTTATTCAACATTTGATCAGGGGAGAGCGCGAACGCAGTCCCCCACTACCACAAATTATGCAGTCGAGATTCCCACATTTGGGGAATTCGCAAAGGTCAGCACAGCCGAAGTGCAATGGCTTAGCCTCGCCTTGGGTGAACCACCTTCTTGATCATGGTATCTCCCCTGCCAGGTAAGTATGAGTTGTACACATCTGGGCTTGGGTGGTCCTTACCACACACACCAAACTCACTGACGGTGTCAGGACGCCATCTAAAACCTCTTTTCTTATCATTTTATTCCATTTTATTTGTTATTTAAGCGTACTCTTAAATTAAATACTTATGATTTGTTATTTACTGTTTAATTGTGTCTTTCCACTTTTAATGTTGATGTAAAGCACTTTGAATTACCTTGTGTTGAATTGTGCTATACAAATAAACTTGCCTTGCCTTGCCTTGCCTTGCCTTGCCTTGCCTTGCCTTGCCTTGCCTTGCCTAAAACAGTGAATGTATAAACTCCGATGTTGGGATCACGATTGCCCCTACCGTGAGGCAGGAGAACTACGTGCCTCACTGTGCGCCTCTCTGCAGCCGCTTTCCGACAAAAGAAACACGTACAGTGCAGAAAAGCTGTATATTAAATAAACTATGTAAATTCAGTTCATACAGCAAAAGTGTTTGAACACTTTAATAGTTACAATACGGTCTCACTGCCAGCACAGTTAGCCGAGTGGCTGCGCAATCCATGGTGAGGCTCATCTGGCTGCAGCCTCTCTTTTCAATATGTGAACAGTAAACATGGAATTTCAGCGATTTTGAATTTTAAAAAAGACATGCAAAATTGGAGAAGTTAAATGGAAAATAACTTTTCAGTCAATTCACTGGATAAACAAAACCTTGAAAACATTTCTTTCATTTTACATTATTTCTTTGCAGATGACTTTTGAGTTGTGGAGTCTCCTAGCTGCCAATTGTCATTGATAACAGACATGATATTTATTGATGAGTTATTTTTATTCAACATTTGATCAGGGGAGAGCGCGAACGCAGTCCCCCACTACCACAAATTATGCAGTCGAGATTCCCACATTTGGGGAATTCGCAAAGGTCAGCACAGCCGAAGTGCAATGGCTTAGCCTCGCCTTGGGTGAACCACCTTCTTGATCATGGTATCTCCCCTGCCAGGTAAGTATGAGTTGTACACATCTGGGCTTGGGTGGTCCTTACCACACACACCAAACTCACTGACGGTGTCAGGACGCCATCTAAAACCTCTTTTCTTATCATTTTATTCCATTTTATTTGTTATTTAAGCGTACTCTTAAATTAAATACTTATGATTTGTTATTTACTGTTTAATTGTGTCTTTCCACTTTTAATGTTGATGTAAAGCACTTTGAATTACCTTGTGTTGAATTGTGCTATACAAATAAACTTGCCTTGCCTTGCCTTGCCTTGCCTTGCCTTGCCTTGCCTTGCCTTGCCTAAAACAGTGAATGTATAAACTCCGATGTTGGGATCACGATTGCCCCTACCGTGAGGCAGGAGAACTACGTGCCTCACTGTGCGCCTCTCTGCAGCCGCTTTCCGACACAAGAAACACGTACAGTGGAGAAAAGCTGTATATTAAATAAACTATGTAAATTCAGTTCATACAGCAAAAGTGTTTGAACACTTTAATAGTTACAATACGGTCTCACTGTCAGCACAGTTAGCCGAGTGGCTGCGCAATCCATGGTGAGGCTCATCTGGCTGCAGCCTCTCTTTTCAATATGTGAACAGTAAATGTGGAATTTCAGCGATTTTGAATTTTAAAAAAGACATGTAAAATTGGAGAAGTTAAATGGAAAATAACTTTTCAGTCAATTCACTGGATAAACAAAACCTTGAAGACATTTCTTTCACTTTACATTATTTCTTTGCAGATGACATTTGAGTTGTGGAGTCTCCTAGCTGCCAATTGTCATTGATAACAGACATGATATTTATTGATGAGTTATTTTTATTCAACATTTGATCAGGGGAGAGCGCGAACGCAGTCCCCCACTACCACAAATTATGCAGTCGAGATTCCCACATTTGGGGAATTCGCAAAGGTCAGCACAGCCGAAGTGCAATGGCTTAGCCTCGCCTTGGGTGAACCACCTTCTTGATCATGGTATCTCCCCTGCCAGGTAAGTATGAGTTGTACACATCTGGGCTTGGGTGGTCCTTACCACACACACCAAACTCACTGACGGTGTCAGGACGCCATCTAAAACCTCTTTTCTTATCATTTTATTCCATTTTATTTGTTATTTAAGCGTACTCTTAAATTAAATACTTATGATTTGTTATTTACTGTTTAATTCTGTCTTTCCACTTTTAATGTTGATGTAAAGCACTTTGAATTACCTTGTGTTGAATTGTGCTATACAAATAAACTTGCCTTGCCTTGCCTTGCCTTGCCTTGCCTTGCCTTGCCTAAAACAGTGAATGTATAAACTCCGATGTTGGGATCACGATTGCCCCTACCGTGAGGCAGGAGAACTACGTGCCTCACTGTGCGCCACTCTGCAGCCGCTTTCCGACACAAGAAACACGTACAGTGGAGAAAAGCTGTATATTAAATAAACTATGTAAATTCAGTTCATACAGCAAAAGTGTTTGAACACTTTAATAGTTACAATACGGTCTCACTGCCAGCAGTTAGCCGAGTGGCTGCGCAATCCATGGTGAGGCTCATCTGGCTGCAGCCTCTCTTTTCAATATGTGAACAATAAACGTCGAATTTCAGCCATTTTGAATTTTAAAAAAGACATGTAAAATTGGAGAAGTTAAATGGAAAATAACTTTACAGTCAATTCACTGGATAAACAAAACCTTGAAGACATTTCTTTCATTTTCCATTATTTCTTTGCAGATGACTTTTGAGTTGTGGAGTCTCCTAGCTGCCAATTGTCATTGATAACAGACATGATATTTATTGATGAGTTATTTTTTATTCAACATTTGATCAGGGGAGAGCACGAACGCAGTCCCCCACTACCACAAATTATGCAGTCGAGATTCCCACATTTGGGGAATTCGCAAAGGTCAGCATAGCCGAAGTGCAATGGCTTAGCCTCGCCTTGGGTGAACCACCTTCTTGATCATGGTATCTCCCCTGCCAGGTAAGTATGAGTTGTACACATCTGGGCTTGGGTGGTCCTTACCACACACACCAAACTCACTGACGGTGTCAGGACGCCATCTAAAACCTCTTTTCTTATCATTTTATTCCATTTTATTTGTTATTTAAGCGTACTCTTAAATTAAATACTTATGATTTGTTATTTACTGTTTAATTGTGTCTTTCCACTTTTAATGTTGATGTAAAGCACTTTGAATTACCTTGTGTTGAATTGTGCTATACAAATAAACTTGCCTTGCCTTGCCTTGCCTTGCCTTGCCTTGCCTTGCCTTGCCTTGCCTAAAACAGTGAATGTATAAACTCCGATGTTGGGATCACGATTGCCCCTACCGTGAGGCAGGAGAACTACGTGCCTCACTGTGCGCCTCTCTGCAGCCGCTTTCCGACACAAGAAACACGTACAGTGGAGAAAAGCTGTATATTAAATAAACTATGTAAATTCAGTTCATACAGCAAAAGTGTTTGAACACTTTAATAGTTACAATACGGTCTCACTGTCAGCACAGTTAGCCGAGTGGCTGCGCAATCCATGGTGAGGCTCATCTGGCTGCAGCCTCTCTTTTCAATATGTGAACAGTAAACGTGGAATTTCAGCGATTTTGAATTTTAAAAAAGACATGTAAAATTGGAGAAGTTAAATGGAAAATAACTTTTCAGTCAATTCACTGGATAAACAAAACCTTGAAGACATTTCTTTCACTTTACATTATTTCTTTGCAGATGACCTTTGAGTTGTGGAGTCTCCTAGCTGCCAATTGTCATTGATAACAGACATGATATTTATTGATGAGTTATTTTTATTCAACATTTGATCAGGGGAGAGCGCGAACGCAGTCCCCCACTACCACAAATTATGCAGTCGAGATTCCCACATTTGGGGAATTCGCAAAGGTCAGCACAGCCGAAGTGCAATGGCTTAGCCTCGCCTTGGGTGAATCACCTTCTTGATCATGGTATCTCCCCTGCCAGGTAAGTATGAGTTGTACACATCTGGGCTTGGGTAGTCCTTACCACACACACCAAACTCATTGACGGTGTCAGGACGCCATCTAAAACCTCTTTTCTTATCATTTTATTCCATTTTATTTGTTATTTAAGCGTACTCTTAAATTAAATACTTATGATTTGTTATTTACTGTTTAATTGTGTCTTTCCACTTTTAATGTTGATGTAAAGCACTTTGAATTACCTTGTGTTGAATTGTGCTATACAAATAAACTTGCCTTGCCTTGCCTTGCCTTGCCTTGCCTTGCCTTGCCTTGCCTTGCCTTGCCTAAAACAGTGAATGTATAAACTCCGATGTTGGGATCACGATTGCCCCTACCGTGAGGCAGGAGAACTACGTGCCTCACTGTGCGCCTCTCTGCAGCCGCTTTCCGACACAAGAAACACGTACAGTGGAGAAAAGCTGTATATTAAATAAACTATGTAAATTCAGTTCATACAGCAAAAGTGTTTGAACACTTTAATAGTTACAATACGGTCTCACTGTCAGCACAGTTAGCCGAGTGGCTGCGAAATCCATGGTGAGGCTCATCTGGCTGCAGCCTCTCTTTTCAATATGTGAACAGTAAACGTGGAATTTCAGCGATTTTGAATTTTAAAAAAGACATGTAAAATTGGAGAAGTTAAATGGAAAATAACTTTTCAGTCAATTCACTGGATAAACAAAACCTTGAAGACATTTCTTTCACTTTACATTATTTATTTGCAGATGACCTTTGAGTTGTGGAGTCTCCTAGCTGCCAATTGTCATTGATAACAGACATGATATTTATTGATGAGTTATTTTTATTCAACATTTGATCAGGGGAGAGCGCGAACGCAGTCCCCCACTACCACAAATTATGCAGTCGAGATTCCCACATTTGGGGAATTCGCAAAGGTCAGCACAGCCGAAGTGCAATGGCTTAGCCTCGCCTTGGGTGAACCACCTTCTTGATCATGGTATCTCCCCTGCCAGGTAAGTATGAGTTGTACACATCTGGGCTTGGGTGGTCCTTACCACACACACCAAACTCACTGACGGTGTCAGGATGCCATCTAAAACCTCTTTTCTTATCATTTTATTCCATTTTATTTGTTATTTAAGCGTACTCTTAAATTAAATACTTATGATTTGTTATTTACTGTTTAATTGTGTCTTTCCACTTTTAATGTTGATGTAAAGCACTTTGAATTACCTTGTGTTGAATTGTGCTATACAAATAAACTTGCCTTGCCTTGCCTTGCCTTGCCTTGCCTTGCCTTGCCTAAAACAGTGAATGTATAAACTCCGATGTTGGGATCACGATTGCCCCTACCGTGAGGCAGGAGAACTACGTGCCTCACTGTGCGCCTCTCTGCAGCCGCTTTCCGACACAAGAAACACGTACAGTGGAGAAAAGCTGTATATTAAATAAACTATGTAAATTCAGTTCATACAGCAAAAGTGTTTGAACACTTTAATAGTTACAATACGGTCTCACTGCCAGCACAGTTAGCCGAGTGGCTGCGCAATCCATGGTGAGGCTCATCTGGCTGCAGCCTCTCTTTTCAATATGTGAACAGTAAACATGGAATTTCAGCGATTTTGAATTTTAAAAAAGACATGCAAAATTGGAGAAGTTAAATGGAAAATAACTTTTCAGTCAATTCACTGGATAAACAAAACCTTGAAAACATTTCTTTCATTTTACATTATTTCTTTGCAGATGACTTTTGAGTTGTGGAGTCTCCTAGCTGCCAATTGTCATTGATAACAGACATGATATTTATTGATGAGTTATTTTTATTCAACATTTGATCAGGGGAGAGCGCGAACGCAGTCCCCCACTACCACAAATTATGCAGTCGAGATTCCCACATTTGGGGAATTCGCAAAGGTCAGCACAGCCGAAGTGCAATGGCTTAGCCTCGCCTTGGGTGAACCACCTTCTTGATCATGGTATCTCCCCTGCCAGGTAAGTATGAGTTGTACACATCTGGGCTTGGGTGGTCCTTACCACACACACCAAACTCACTGACGGTGTCAGGACGCCATCTAAAACCTCTTTTCTTATCATTTTATTCCATTTTATTTGTTATTTAAGCGTACTCTTAAATTAAATACTTATGATTTGTTATTTACTGTTTAATTGTGTCTTTCCACTTTTAATGTTGATGTAAAGCACTTTGAATTACCTTGTGTTGAATTGTGCTATACAAATAAACTTGCCTTGCCTTGCCTTGCCTTGCCTTGCCTTGCCTTGCCTTGCCTTGCCTTGCCTTGCCTTGCCTAAAACAGTGAATGTATAAACTCCGATGTTGGGATCACGATTGCCCCTACCGTGAGGCAGGAGAACTACGTGCCTCACTGTGCGCCTCTCTGCAGCCGCTTTCCGACACAAGAAACACGTACAGTGGAGAAAAGCTGTATATTAAATAAACTATGTAAATTCAGTTCATACAGCAAAAGTGTTTGAACACTTTAATAGTTACAATACGGTCTCACTGTCAGCACAGTTAGCCGAGTGGCTGCGCAATCCATGGTGAGGCTCATCTGGCTGCAGCCTCTCTTTTCAATATGTGAACAGTAAATGTGGAATTTCAGCGATTTTGAATTTTAAAAAAGACATGTAAAATTGGAGAAGTTAAATGGAAAATAACTTTTCAGTCAATTCACTGGATAAACAAAACCTTGAAAACATTTCTTTCATTTTACATTATTTCTTTGCAGATGACTTTTGAGTTGTGGAGTCTCCTAGCTGCCAATTGTCATTGATAACAGACATGATATTTATTGATGAGTTATTTTTTATTCAACATTTGATCAGGGGAGAGCGCGAACGCAGTCCCCCACTACCACAAATTATGCAGTCGAGATTCCCACATTTGGGGAATTCGCAAAGGTCAGCACAGCCGAAGTGCAATGGCTTAGCCTCGCCTTGGGTGAACCACCTTCTTGATCATGGTATCTCCCCTGCCAGGTAAGTATGAGTTGTACACATCTGGGCTTGGGTGGTCCTTACCACACACACCAAACTCACTGACGGTGTCAGGACGCCATCTAAAACCTCTTTTCTTATCATTTTATTCCATTTTATTTGTTATTTAAGCGTACTCTTAAATTAAATACTTATGATTTGTTATTTACTGTTTAATTGTGTCTTTCCACTTTTAATGTTGATGTAAAGCACTTTGAATTACCTTGTGTTGAATTGTGCTATACAAATAAACTTGCCTTGCCTTGCCTTGCCTTGCCTTGCCTAAAACAGTGAATGTATAAACTCCGATGTTGGGATCACGATTGCCCCTACCGTGAGGCAGGAGAACTACGTGCCTCACTGTCCGCCTCTCTGCAGCCGCTTTCCGACAAAAGAAACACGTACAGTGCAGAAAAGCTGTATATTAAATAAACTATGTAAATTCAGTTCATACAGCAAAAGTGTTTGAACACTTTAATAGTTACAATACGGTCTCACTGCCAGCACAGTTAGCCGAGTGGCTGCGCAATCCATGGTGAGGCTCATCTGGCTGCAGCCTCTCTTTTCAATATGTGAACAGTAAACATGGAATTTCAGCGATTTTGAATTTTAAAAAAGACATGCAAAATTGGAGAAGTTAAATGGAAAATAACTTTTCAGTCAATTCACTGGATAAACAAAACCTTGAAAACATTTCTTTCATTTTACATTATTTCTTTGCAGATGACTTTTGAGTTGTGGAGTCTCCTAGCTGCCAATTGTCATTGATAACAGACATGATATTTATTGATGAGTTATTTTTTATTCAACATTTGATCAGGGGAGAGCGCGAACGCAGTCCCCCACTACCACAAATTATGCAGTCGAGATTCCCACATTTGGGGAATTCGCAAAGGTCAGCACAGCCGAAGTGCAATGGCTTAGCCTCGCCTTGGGTGAACCACCTTCTTGATCATGGTATCTCCCCTGCCAGGTAAGTATGAGTTGTACACATCTGGGCTTGGGTGGTCCTTACCACACACACCAAACTCACTGACGGTGTCAGGACGCCATCTAAAACCTCTTTTCTTATCATTTTATTCCATTTTATTTGTTATTTAAGCGTACTCTTAAATTAAATACTTATGATTTGTTATTTACTGTTTAATTGTGTCTTTCCACTTTTAATGTTGATGTAAAGCACTTTGAATTACCTTGTGTTGAATTGTGCTATACAAATAAACTTGCCTTGCCTTGCCTTGCCTTGCCTTGCCTTGCCTAAAACAGTGAATGTATAAACTCCGATGTTGGGATCACGATTGCCCCTACCGTGAGGCAGGAGAACTACGTGCCTCACTGTGCGCCTCTCTGCAGCCGCTTTCCGACACAAGAAACACGTACAGTGGAGAAAAGCTGTATATTAAATAAACTATGTAAATTCAGTTCATACAGCAAAAGTGTTTGAACACTTTAATAGTTACAATACGGTCTCACTGCCAGCACAGTTAGCCGAGTGGCTGCGCAATCCATGGTGAGGCTCATCTGGCTGCAGCCTCTCTTTTCAATATGTGAACAGTAAACATGGAATTTCAGCGATTTTGAATTTTAAAAAAGACATGCAAAATTGGAGAAGTTAAATGGAAAATAACTTTTCAGTCAATTCACTGGATAAACAAAACCTTGAAAACATTTCTTTCATTTTACATTATTTCTTTGCAGATGACTTTTGAGTTGTGGAGTCTCCTAGCTGCCAATTGTCATTGATAACAGACATGATATTTATTGATGAGTTATTTTTATTCAACATTTGATCAGGGGAGAGCGCGAACGCAGTCCCCCACTACCACAAATTATGCAGTCGAGATTCCCACATTTGGGGAATTCGCAAAGGTCAGCACAGCCGAAGTGCAATGGCTTAGCCTCGCCTTGGGTGAACCACCTTCTTGATCATGGTATCTCCCCTGCCAGGTAAGTATGAGTTGTACACATCTGGGCTTGGGTGGTCCTTACCACACACACCAAACTCACTGACGGTGTCAGGACGCCATCTAAAACCTCTTTTCTTATCATTTTATTCCATTTTATTTGTTATTTAAGCGTACTCTTAAATTAAATACTTATGATTTGTTATTTACTGTTTAATTGTGTCTTTCCACTTTTAATGTTGATGTAAAGCACTTTGAATTACCTTGTGTTGAATTGTGCTATACAAATAAACTTGCCTTGCCTTGCCTTGCCTTGCCTTGCCTTGCCTTGCCTTGCCTTGCCTTGCCTTGCCTTGCCTAAAACAGTGAATGTATAAACTCCGATGTTGGGATCACGATTGCCCCTACCGTGAGGCAGGAGAACTACGTGCCTCACTGTGCGCCTCTCTGCAGCCGCTTTCCGACACAAGAAACACGTACAGTGGAGAAAAGCTGTATATTAAATAAACTATGTAAATTCAGTTCATACAGCAAAAGTGTTTGAACACTTTAATAGTTACAATACGGTCTCACTGTCAGCACAGTTAGCCGAGTGGCTGCGCAATCCATGGTGAGGCTCATCTGGCTGCAGCCTCTCTTTTCAATATGTGAACAGTAAATGTGGAATTTCAGCGATTTTGAATTTTAAAAAAGACATGTAAAATTGGAGAAGTTAAATGGAAAATAACTTTTCAGTCAATTCACTGGATAAACAAAACCTTGAAAACATTTCTTTCATTTTACATTATTTCTTTGCAGATGACTTTTGAGTTGTGGAGTCTCCTAGCTGCCAATTGTCATTGATAACAGACATGATATTTATTGATGAGTTATTTTTTATTCAACATTTGATCAGGGGAGAGCGCGAACGCAGTCCCCCACTACCACAAATTATGCAGTCGAGATTCCCACATTTGGGGAATTCGCAAAGGTCAGCACAGCCGAAGTGCAATGGCTTAGCCTCGCCTTGGGTGAACCACCTTCTTGATCATGGTATCTCCCCTGCCAGGTAAGTATGAGTTGTACACATCTGGGCTTGGGTGGTCCTTACCACACACACCAAACTCACTGACGGTGTCAGGACGCCATCTAAAACCTCTTTTCTTATCATTTTATTCCATTTTATTTGTTATTTAAGCGTACTCTTAAATTAAATACTTATGATTTGTTATTTACTGTTTAATTGTGTCTTTCCACTTTTAATGTTGATGTAAAGCACTTTGAATTACCTTGTGTTGAATTGTGCTATACAAATAAACTTGCCTTGCCTTGCCTTGCCTTGCCTTGCCTTGCCTTGCCTAAAACAGTGAATGTATAAACTCCGATGTTGGGATCACGATTGCCCCTACCGTGAGGCAGGAGAACTACGTGCCTCACTGTGCGCCTCTCTGCAGCCGCTTTCCGACACAAGAAACACGTACAGTGGAGAAAAGCTGTATATTAAATAAACTATGTAAATTCAGTTCATACAGCAAAAGTGTTTGAACACTTTAATAGTTACAATACGGTCTCACTGCCAGCACAGTTAGCCGAGTGGCTGCGCAATCCATGGTGAGGCTCATCTGGCTGCAGCCTCTCTTTTCAATATGTGAACAGTAAACATGGAATTTCAGCGATTTTGAATTTTAAAAAAGACATGCAAAATTGGAGAAGTTAAATGGAAAATAACTTTTCAGTCAATTCACTGGATAAACAAAACCTTGAAAACATTTCTTTCATTTTACATTATTTCTTTGCAGATGACTTTTGAGTTGTGGAGTCTCCTAGCTGCCAATTGTCATTGATAACAGACATGATATTTATTGATGAGTTATTTTTATTCAACATTTGATCAGGGGAGAGCGCGAACGCAGTCCCCCACTACCACAAATTATGCAGTCGAGATTCCCACATTTGGGGAATTCGCAAAGGTCAGCACAGCCGAAGTGCAATGGCTTAGCCTCGCCTTGGGTGAACCACCTTCTTGATCATGGTATCTCCCCTGCCAGGTAAGTATGAGTTGTACACATCTGGGCTTGGGTGGTCCTTACCACACACACCAAACTCACTGACGGTGTCAGGACGCCATCTAAAACCTCTTTTCTTATCATTTTATTCCATTTTATTTGTTATTTAAGCGTACTCTTAAATTAAATACTTATGATTTGTTATTTACTGTTTAATTGTGTCTTTCCACTTTTAATGTTGATGTAAAGCACTTTGAATTACCTTGTGTTGAATTGTGCTATACAAATAAACTTGCCTTGCCTTGCCTTGCCTTGCCTTGCCTTGCCTTGCCTAAAACAGTGAATGTATAAACTCCGATGTTGGGATCACGATTGCCCCTACCGTGAGGCAGGAGAACTACGTGCCTCACTGTCCGCCTCTCTCCAGCCGCTTTCCGACACAAGAAACACGTACAGTGGAGAAAAGCTGTATATTAAATAAACTATGTAAATTCAGTTCATACAGCAAAAGTGTTTGAACACTTTAATAGTTACAATACGGTCTCACTGTCAGCACAGTTAGCCGAGTGGCTGCGAAATCCATGGTGAGGCTCATCTGGCTGCAGCCTCTCTTTTCAATATGTGAACAGTAAACGTGGAATTTCAGCGATTTTGAATTTTAAAAAAGACATGTAAAATTGGAGAAGTTAAATGGAAAATAACTTTTCAGTCAATTCACTGGATAAACAAAACCTTGAAGACATTTCTTTCACTTTACATTATTTATTTGCAGATGACCTTTGAGTTGTGGAGTCTCCTAGCTGCCAATTGTCATTGATAACAGACATGATATTTATTGATGAGTTATTTTTATTCAACATTTGATCAGGGGAGAGCGCGAACGCAGTCCCCCACTACCACAAATTATGCAGTCGAGATTCCCACATTTGGGGAATTCGCAAAGGTCAGCACAGCCGAAGTGCAATGGCTTAGCCTCGCCTTGGGTGAACCACCTTCTTGATCATGGTATCTCCCCTGCCAGGTAAGTATGAGTTGTACACATCTGGGCTTGGGTGGTCCTTACCACACACACCAAACTCACTGACGGTGTCAGGATGCCATCTAAAACCTCTTTTCTTATCATTTTATTCCATTTTATTTGTTATTTAAGCGTACTCTTAAATTAAATACTTATGATTTGTTATTTACTGTTTAATTGTGTCTTTCCACTTTTAATGTTGATGTAAAGCACTTTGAATTACCTTGTGTTGAATTGTGCTATACAAATAAACTTGCCTTGCCTTGCCTTGCCTTGCCTTGCCTTGCCTTGCCTAAAACAGTGAATGTATAAACTCCGATGTTGGGATCACGATTGCCCCTACCGTGAGGCAGGAGAACTACGTGCCTCACTGTGCGCCTCTCTGCAGCCGCTTTCCGACAAAAGAAACACGTACAGTGGAGAAAAGCTGTATATTAAATAAACTATGTAAATTCAGTTCATACAGCAAAAGTGTTTGAACACTTTAATAGTTACAATACGGTCTCACTGCCAGCACAGTTAGCCGAGTGGCTGCGCAATCCATGGTGAGGCTCATCTGGCTGCAGCCTCTCTTTTCAATATGTGAACAGTAAACATGGAATTTCAGCGATTTTGAATTTTAAAAAAGACATGTAAAATTGGAGAAGTTAAATGGAAAATAACTTTTCAGTCAATTCACTGGATAAACAAAACCTTGAAAACATTTCTTTCATTTTACATTATTTCTTTGCAGATGACTTTTGAGTTGTGGAGTCTCCTAGCTGCCAATTGTCATTGATAACAGACATGATATTTATTGATGAGTTATTTTTTATTCAACATTTGATCAGGGGAGAGCGCGAACGCAGTCCCCCACTACCACAAATTATGCAGTCGAGATTCCCACATTTGGGGAATTCGCAAAGGTCAGCACAGCCGAAGTGCAATGGCTTAGCCTCGCCTTGGGTGAACCACCTTCTTGATCATGGTATCTCCCCTGCCAGGTAAGTATGAGTTGTACACATCTGGGCTTGGGTGGTCCTTACCACACACACCAAACTCACTGACGGTGTCAGGACGCCATCTAAAACCTCTTTTCTTATCATTTTATTCCATTTTATTTGTTATTTAAGCGTACTCTTGAATTAAATACTTATGATTTGTTATTTACTGTTTAATTGTGTCTTTCCACTTTTAATGTTGATGTAAAGCACTTTGAATTACCTTGTGTTGAATTGTGCTATACAAATAAACTTGCCTTGCCTTGCCTTGCCTTGCCTTGCCTAAAACAGTGAATGTATAAACTCCGATGTTGGGATCACGATTGCCCCTACCGTGAGGCAGGAGAACTACGTGCCTCACTGTCCGCCTCTCTCCAGCCGCTTTCCGACTCAAGAAACACGTACAGTGGAGAAAAGCTGTATATTAAATAAACTATGTAAATTCAGTTCATACAGCAAAAGTGTTTGAACACTTTAATAGTTACAATACGGTCTCACTGTCAGCACAGTTAGCCGAGTGGCTGCGCAATCCATGGTGAGGCTCATCTGGCTGCAGCCTCTCTTTTCAATATGTGAACAATAAACGTCGAATTTCAGCCATTTTGAATTTTAAAAAAGACATGTAAAATTGGAGAAGTTAAATGGAAAATAACTTTACAGTCAATTCACTGGATAAACAAAACCTTGAAGACATTTCTTTCATTTTCCATTATTTCTTTGCAGATGACTTTTGAGTTGTGGAGTCTCCTAGCTGCCAATTGTCATTGATAACAGACATGATATTTATTGATGAGTTATTTTTTATTCAACATTTGATCAGGGGAGAGCGCGAACGCAGTCCCCCACTACCACAAATTATGCAGTCGAGATTCCCACATTTGGGGAATTCGCAAAGGTCAGCATAGCCGAAGTGCAATGGCTTAGCCTCGCCTTGGGTGAACCACCTTCTTGATCATGGTATCTCCCCTGCCAGGTAAGTATGAGTTGTACACATCTGGGCTTGGGTGGTCCTTACCACACACAACAAACTCACTGACGGTGTCAGGACGCCATCTAAAACCTCTTTTCTTATCATTTTATTCCATTTTATTTGTTATTTAAGCGTACTCTTAAATTAAATACTTATGATTTGTTATTTACTGTTTAATTGTGTCTTTCCACTTTTAATGTTGATGTAAAGCACTTTGAATTACCTTGTGTTGAATTGTGCTATACAAATAAACTTGCCTTGCCTTGCCTTGCCTTGCCTTGCCTTGCCTTGCCTTGCCTTGCCTAAAACAGTGAATGTATAAACTCCGATGTTGGGATCACGATTGCCCCTACCGTGAGGCAGGAGAACTACGTGCCTCACTGTGCGCCTCTCTGCAGCCGCTTTCCGACAAAAGAAACACGTACAGTGCAGAAAAGCTGTATATTAAATAAACTATGTAAATTCAGTTCATACAGCAAAAGTGTTTGAACACTTTAATAGTTACAATACGGTCTCACTGCCAGCACAGTTAGCCGAGTGGCTGCGCAATCCATGGTGAGGCTCATCTGGCTGCAGCCTCTCTTTTCAATATGTGAACAGTAAACATGGAATTTCAGCGATTTTGAATTTTAAAAAAGACATGCAAAATTGGAGAAGTTAAATGGAAAATAACTTTTCAGTCAATTCACTGGATAAACAAAACCTTGAAAACATTTCTTTCATTTTACATTATTTCTTTGCAGATGACTTTTGAGTTGTGGAGTCTCCTAGCTGCCAATTGTCATTGATAACAGACATGATATTTATTGATGAGTTATTTTTTATTCAACATTTGATCAGGGGAGAGCGCGAACGCAGTCCCCCACTACCACAAATTATGCAGTCGAGATTCCCACATTTGGGGAATTCGCAAAGGTCAGCACAGCCGAAGTGCAATGGCTTAGCCTCGCCTTGGGTGAACCACCTTCTTGATCATGGTATCTCCCCTGCCAGGTAAGTATGAGTTGTACACATCTGGGCTTGGGTGGTCCTTACCACACACACCAAACTCACTGACGGTGTCAGGACGCCATCTAAAACCTCTTTTCTTATCATTTTATTCCATTTTATTTGTTATTTAAGCGTACTCTTAAATTAAATACTTATGATTTGTTATTTACTGTTTAATTGTGTCTTTCCACTTTTAATGTTGATGTAAAGCACTTTGAATTACCTTGTGTTGAATTGTGCTATACAAATAAACTTGCCTTGCCTTGCCTTGCCTTGCCTTGCCTTGCCTTGCCTTGCCTAAAACAGTGAATGTATAAACTCCGATGTTGGGATCACGATTGCCCCTACCGTGAGGCAGGAGAACTACGTGCCTCACTGTGCGCCTCTCTGCAGCCGCTTTCCGACACAAGAAACACGTACAGTGGAGAAAAGCTGTATATTAAATAAACTATGTAAATTCAGTTCATACAGCAAAAGTGTTTGAACACTTTAATAGTTACAATACGGTCTCACTGTCAGCACAGTTAGCCGAGTGGCTGCGCAATCCATGGTGAGGCTCATCTGGCTGCAGCCTCTCTTTTCAATATGTGAACAGTAAACGTGGAATTTCAGCGATTTTGAATTTTAAAAAAGACATGTAAAATTGGAGAAGTTAAATGGAAAATAACTTTTCAGTCAATTCACTGGATAAACAAAACCTTGAAGACATTTCTTTCACTTTACATTTTTTCTTTGCAGATGACCTTTGAGTTGTGGAGTCTCCTAGCTGCCAATTGTCATTGATAACAGACATGATATTTATTGATGAGTTATTTTTTATTCAACATTTGATCAGGGGAGAGCGCGAACGCAGTCCCCCACTACCACAAATTATGCAGTCGAGATTCCCACATTTGGGGAATTCGCAAAGGTCAGCATAGCCGAAGTGCAATGGCTTAGCCTCGCCTTGGGTGAACCACCTTCTTGATCATGGTATCTCCCCTGCCAGGTAAGTATGAGTTGTACACATCTGGGCTTGGGTGGTCCTTACCACACACACCAAACTCACTGACGGTGTCAGGACGCCATCTAAAACCTCTTTTCTTATCATTTTATTCCATTTTATATGTTATTTAAGCGTACTCTTAAATTAAATACTTATGATTTGTTATTTACTGTTTAATTGTGTCTTTCCACTTTTAATGTTGATGTAAAGCACTTTGAATTACCTTGTGTTGAATTGTGCTATACAAATAAACTTGCCTTGCCTTGCCTTGCCTTGCCTTGCCTTGCCTTGCCTTGCCTTGCCTTGCCTTGCCTTGCCTAAAACAGTGAATGTTTAAACTCCGATGTTGGGATCACGATTGCCCCTACCGTGAGGCAGGAGAACTACGTGCCTCACTGTGCGCCTCTCTGCAGCCGCTTTCCGACAAAAGAAACACGTACAGTGCAGAAAAGCTGTATATTAAATAAACTATGTAAATTCAGTTCATACAGCAAAAGTGTTTGAACACTTTAATAGTTACAATACGGTCTCACTGCCAGCACAGTTAGCCGAGTGGCTGCGCAATCCATCGTGAGGCTCATCTGGCTGCAGCCTCTCTTTTCAATATGTGAACAGTAAACGTGGAATTTCAGCGATTTTGAATTTTAAAAAAGACATGTAAAATTGGAGAAGTTAAATGGAAAATAACTTTTCAGTCAATTCACTGGATAAACAAAACCTTGAAAACATTTCTTTCATTTTACATTATTTCTTTGCAGATGACTTTTGAGTTGTGGAGTCTCCTAGCTGCCAATTGTCATTGATAACAGACATGATATTTATTGATGAGTTATTTTTTATTCAACATTTGATCAGGGGAGAGCGCGAACGCAGTCCCCCACTACCACAAATTATGCAGTCGAGATTCCCACATTTGGGGAATTCGCAAAGGTCAGCACAGCCGAAGTGCAATGGCTTAGCCTCGCCTTGGGTGAACCACCTTCTTGATCATGGTATCTCCCCTGCCAGGTAAGTATGAGTTGTACACATCTGGGCTTGGGTGGTCCTTACCACACACACCAAACTCACTGACGGTGTCAGGACGCCATCTAAAACCTCTTTTCTTATCATTTTATTCCATTTTATTTGTTATTTAAGCGTACTCTTAAATTAAATACTTATGATTTGTTATTTACTGTTTAATTGTGTCTTTCCACTTTTAATGTTGATGTAAAGCACTTTGAATTACCTTGTGTTGAATTGTGCTATACAAATAAACTTGCCTTGCCTTGCCTTGCCTTGCCTTGCCTTGCCTTGCCTTGCCTTGCCTTGCCTTGCCTTGCCTTGCCTTGCCTAAAACAGTGAATGTATAAACTCCGATGTTGGGATCACGATTGCCCCTACCGTGAGGCAGGAGAACTACGTGCCTCACTGTCCGCCTCTCTCCAGCCGCTTTCCGACTCAAGAAACACGTACAGTGGAGAAAAGCTGTATATTAAATAAACTATGTAAATTCAGTTCATACAGCAAAAGTGTTTGAACACTTTAATAGTTACAATACGGTCTCACTGTCAGCACAGTTAGCCGAGTGGCTGCGCAATCCATGGTGAGGCTCATCTGGCTGCAGCCTCTCTTTTCAATATGTGAACAATAAACGTCGAATTTCAGCCATTTTGAATTTTAAAAAAGACATGTAAAATTGGAGAAGTTAAATGGAAAATAACTTTACAGTCAATTCACTGGATAAACAAAACCTTGAAGACATTTCTTTCATTTTCCATTATTTCTTTGCAGATGACTTTTGAGTTGTGGAGTCTCCTAGCTGCCAATTGTCATTGATAACAGACATGATATTTATTGATGAGTTATTTTTTATTCAACATTTGATCAGGGGAGAGCGCGAACGCAGTCCCCCACTACCACAAATTATGCAGTCGAGATTCCCACATTTGGGGAATTCGCAAAGGTCAGCATAGCCGAAGTGCAATGGCTTAGCCTCGCCTTGGGTGAACCACCTTCTTGATCATGGTATCTCCCCTGCCAGGTAAGTATGAGTTGTACACATCTGGGCTTGGGTGGTCCTTACCACACACACCAAACTCACTGACGGTGTCAGGACGCCATCTAAAACCTCTTTTCTTATCATTTTATTCCATTTTATTTGTTATTTAAGCGTACTCTTAAATTAAATACTTATGATTTGTTATTTACTGTTTAATTGTGTCTTTCCACTTTTAATGTTGATGTAAAGCACTTTGAATTACCTTGTGTTGAATTGTGCTATACAAATAAACTTGCCTTGCCTTGCCTTGCCTTGCCTTGCCTTGCCTTGCCTTGCCTTGCCTTGCCTTGCCTTGCCTTGCCTTGCCTAAAACAGTGAATGTATAAACTCCGATGTTGGGATCACGATTGCCCCTACCGTGAGGCAGGAGAACTACGTGCCTCACTGTGCGCCTCTCTGCAGCCGCTTTCCGACACAAGAAACACGTACAGTGGAGAAAAGCTGTATATTAAATAAACTATGTAAATTCAGTTCATACAGCAAAAGTGTTTGAACACTTTAATAGTTACAATACGGTCTCACTGTCAGCACAGTTAGCCGAGTGGCTGCGCAATCCATGGTGAGGCTCATCTGGCTGCAGCCTCTCTTTTCAATATGTGAACAGTAAACGTGGAATTTCAGCGATTTTGAATTTTAAAAAAGACATGTAAAATTGGAGAAGTTAAATGGAAAATAACTTTTCAGTCAATTCACTGGATAAACAAAACCTTGAAGACATTTCTTTCACTTTACATTATTTCTTTGCAGATGACCTTTGAGTTGTGGAGTCTCCTAGCTGCCAATTGTCATTGATAACAGACATGATATTTATTGATGAGTTATTTTTATTCAACATTTGATCAGGGGAGAGCGCGAACGCAGTCCCCCACTACCACAAATTATGCAGTCGAGATTCCCACATTTGGGGAATTCGCAAAGGTCAGCACAGCCGAAGTGCAATGGCTTAGCCTCGCCTTGGGTGAACCACCTTCTTGATCATGGTATCTCCCCTGCCAGGTAAGTATGAGTTGTACACATCTGGGCTTGGGTGGTCCTTACCACACACACCAAACTCACTGACGGTGTCAGGACGCCATCTAAAACCTCTTTTCTTATCATTTTATTCCATTTTATTTGTTATTTAAGCGTACTCTTGAATTAAATACTTATGATTTGTTATTTACTGTTTAATTGTGTCTTTCCACTTTTAATGTTGATGTAAAGCACTTTGAATTACCTTGTGTTGAATTGTGCTATACAAATAAACTTGCCTTGCCTTGCCTTGCCTTGCCTTGCCTTGCCTTGCCTTGCCTTGCCTTGCCTTGCCTTGCCTTGCCTAAAACAGTGAATGTATAAACTCCGATGTTGGGATCACGATTGCCCCTACCGTGAGGCAGGAGAACTACGTGCCTCACTGTGCGCCTCTCTGCAGCCGCTTTCCGACACAAGAAACACGTACAGTGGAGAAAAGCTGTATATTAAATAAACTATGTAAATTCAGTTCATACAGCAAAAGTGTTTGAACACTTTAATAGTTACAATACGGTCTCACTGTCAGCACAGTTAGCCGAGTGGCTGCGAAATCCATGGTGAGGCTCATCTGGCTGCAGCCTCTCTTTTCAATATGTGAACAGTAAACGTGGAATTTCAGCGATTTTGAATTTTAAAAAAGACATGTAAAATTGGAGAAGTTAAATGGAAAATAACTTTTCAGTCAATTCACTGGATAAACAAAACCTTGAAGACATTTCTTTCACTTTACATTATTTCTTTGCAGATGACCTTTGAGTTGTGGAGTCTCCTAGCTGCCAATTGTCATTGATAACAGACATGATATTTATTGATGAGTTATTTTTATTCAACATTTGATCAGGGGAGAGCGCGAACGCAGTCCCCCACTACCACAAATTATGCAGTCGAGATTCCCACATTTGGGGAATTCGCAAAGGTCAGCACAGCCGAAGTGCAATGGCTTAGCCTCGCCTTGGGTGAACCACCTTCTTGATCATGGTATCTCCCCTGCCAGGTAAGTATGAGTTGTACACATCTGGGCTTGGGTGGTCCTTACCACACACACCAAACTCACTGACGGTGTCAGGATGCCATCTAAAACCTCTTTTCTTATCATTTTATTCCATTTTATTTGTTATTTAAGCGTACTCTTAAATTAAATACTTATGATTTGTTATTTACTGTTTAATTGTGTCTTTCCACTTTTAATGTTGATGTAAAGCACTTTGAATTACCTTGTGTTGAATTGTGCTATACAAATAAACTTGCCTTGCCTTGCCTTGCCTTGCCTAAAACAGTGAATGTATGAACTCCGATGTTGGGATCACGATTGCCCCTACCGTGAGGCAGGAGAACTACGTGCCTCACTGTGCGCCTCTCTGCAGCCGCTTTCCGACACAAGAAACACGTACAGTGGAGAAAAGCTGTATATTAAATAAACTATGTAAATTCAGTTCATACAGCAAAAGTGTTTGAACACTTTAATAGTTACAATACGGTCTCACTGCCAGCAGTTAGCCGAGTGGTTGCGCAATCCATGGTGAGGCTCGTCTGGCTGTAGCCTCTCTTTTCAATATGTGAACAATAAACGTCGAATTTCAGCCATTTTGAATTTTAAAAAAGACATGTAAAATTGGAGAAGTTAAATGGAAAATAACTTTACAGTCAATTCACTGGATAAACAAAACCTTGAAGACATTTCTTTCATTTTCCATTATTTCTTTGCAGATGACTTTTGAGTTGTGGAGTCTCCTAGCTGCCAATTGTCATTGATAACAGACATGATATTTATTGATGAGTTATTTTTTATTCAACATTTGATCAGGGGAGAGCGCGAACGCAGTCCCCCACTACCACAAATTATGCAGTCGAGATTCCCACATTTGGGGAATTCGCAAAGGTCAGCATAGCCGAAGTGCAATGGCTTAGCCTCGCCTTGGGTGAACCACCTTCTTGATCATGGTATCTCCCCTGCCAGGTAAGTATGAGTTGTACACATCTGGGCTTGGGTGGTCCTTACCACACACACCAAACTCACTGACGGTGTCAGGACGCCATCTAAAACCTCTTTTCTTATCATTTTATTCCATTTTATTTGTTATTTAAGCGTACTCTTAAATTAAATACTTATGATTTGTTATTTACTGTTTAATTGTGTCTTTCCACTTTTAATGTTGATGTAAAGCACTTTGAATTACCTTGTGTTGAATTGTGCTATACAAATAAACTTGCCTTGCCTTGCCTTGCCTTGCCTTGCCTTGCCTTGCCTTGCCTTGCCTTGCCTTGCCTAAAACAGTGAATGTATAAACTCCGATGTTGGGATCACGATTGCCCCTACCGTGAGGCAGGAGAACTACGTGCCTCACTGTGCGCCTCTCTGCAGCCGCTTTCCGACAAAAGAAACACGTACAGTGGAGAAAAGCTGTATATTAAATAAACTATGTAAATTCAGTTCATACAGCAAAAGTGTTTGAACACTTTAAT
Source organism: Cololabis saira (assembly GCF_033807715.1). Classification (NCBI taxonomy): domain Eukaryota; kingdom Metazoa; phylum Chordata; class Actinopteri; order Beloniformes; family Belonidae; genus Cololabis; species Cololabis saira. Next base: position 53,548 of record NW_026906282.1, on the reverse strand, counting down.
AGTTACAATACGGTCTCACTGCCAGCACAGTTAGCCGAGTGGCTGCGCAATCCATGGTGAGGCTCATCTGGCTGCAGCCTCTCTTTTCAATATGTGAACAGTAAACGTGGAATTTCAGCGATTTTGAATTTTAAAAAAGACATGTAAAATTGGAGAAGTTAAATGGAAAATAACTTTTCAGTCAATTCACTGGATGAACAAAACCTTGAAGACATTTCTTTCACTTTACATTATTTCTTTGCAGACGACCTTTGAGTTGTGGAGTCTCCTAGCTGCCAATTGTCATTGATAACAGACATGATATTTATTGATGAGTTATTTTTTATTCAACATTTGATCAGGGGAGAGCGCGAACGCAGTCCCCCACTACCACAAATTATGCAGTCGAGATTCCCACATTTGGGGAATTCGCAAAGGTCAGCACAGCCGAAGTGCAATGGCTTAGCCTCGCCTTGGGTGAACCACCTTCTTGATCATGGTATCTCCCCTGCCAGGTAAGTATGAGTTGTACACATCTGGGCTTGGGTGGTCCTTACCACACACACCAAACTCACTGACGGTGTCAGGATGCCATCTAAAACCTCTTTTCTTATCATTTTATTCCATTTTATTTGTTATTTAAGCGTACTCTTAAATTAAATACTTATGATTTGTTATTTACTGTTTAATTGTGTCTTTCCACTTTTAATGTTGATGTAAAGCACTTTGAATTACCTTGTGTTGAATTGTGCTATACAAATAAACTTGCCTTGCCTTGCCTTGCCTTGCCTAAAACAGTGAATGTATGAACTCCGATGTTGGGATCACGATTGCCCCTACCGTGAGGCAGGAGAACTACGTGCCTCACTGTGCGCCTCTCTGCAGCCGCTTTCCGACACAAGAAACACGTACAGTGGAGAAAAGCTGTATATTAAATAAACTATGTAAATTCAGTTCATACAGCAAAAGTGTTTGAACACTTTAATAGTTACAATACGGTCTCACTGCCAGCAGTTAGCCGAGTGGTTGCGCAATCCATGGTGAGGCTCGTCTGGCTGTAGCCTCTCTTTTCAATATGTGAACAATAAACGTCGAATTTCAGCCATTTTGAATTTTAAAAAAGACATGTAAAATTGGAGAAGTTAAATGGAAAATAACTTTACAGTCAATTCACTGGATAAACAAAACCTTGAAGACATTTCTTTCATTTTCCATTATTTCTTTGCAGATGACTTTTGAGTTGTGGAGTCTCCTAGCTGCCAATTGTCATTGATAACAGACATGATATTTATTGATGAGTTATTTTTTATTCAACATTTGATCAGGGGAGAGCGCGAACGCAGTCCCCCACTACCACAAATTATGCAGTCGAGATTCCCACATTTGGGGAATTCGCAAAGGTCAGCATAGCCGAAGTGCAATGGCTTAGCCTCGCCTTGGGTGAACCACCTTCTTGATCATGGTATCTCCCCTGCCAGGTAAGTATGAGTTGTACACATCTGGGCTTGGGTGGTCCTTACCACACACACCAAACTCACTGACGGTGTCAGGACGCCATCTAAAACCTCTTTTCTTATCATTTTATTCCATTTTATTTGTTATTTAAGCGTACTCTTAAATTAAATACTTATGATTTGTTATTTACTGTTTAATTGTGTCTTTCCACTTTTAATGTTGATGTAAAGCACTTTGAATTACCTTGTGTTGAATTGTGCTATACAAATAAACTTGCCTTGCCTTGCCTTGCCTTGCCTAAAACAGTGAATGTATAAACTCCGATGTTGGGATCACGATTGCCCCTACCGTGAGGCAGGAGAACTACGTGCCTCACTGTGCGCCTCCCTGCAGCCGCTTTCCGACAAAAGAAACACGTACAGTGGAGAAAAGCTGTATATTAAATAAACTATGTAAATTCAGTTCATACAGCAAAAGTGTTTGAACACTTTAATAGTTACAATACGGTCTCACTGCCAGCACAGTTAGCCGAGTGGCTGCGCAATCCATGGTGAGGCTCATCTGGCTGCAGCCTCTCTTTTCAATATGTGAACAGTAAACATGGAATTTCAGCGATTTTGAATTTTAAAAAAGACATGTAAAATTGGAGAAGTTAAATGGAAAATAACTTTTCAGTCAATTCACTGGATAAACAAAACCTTGAAAACATTTCTTTCATTTTACATTATTTCTTTGCAGATGACTTTTGAGTTGTGGAGTCTCCTAGCTGCCAATTGTCATTGATAACAGACATGATATTTATTGATGAGTTATTTTTTATTCAACATTTGATCAGGGGAGAGCGCGAACGCAGTCCCCCACTACCACAAATTATGCAGTCGAGATTCCCACATTTGGGGAATTCGCAAAGGTCAGCACAGCCGAAGTGCAATGGCTTAGCCTCGCCTTGGGTGAACCACCTTCTTGATCATGGTATCTCCCCTGCCAGGTAAGTATGAGTTGTACACATCTGGGCTTGGGTGGTCCTTACCACACACACCAAACTCACTGACGGTGTCAGGACGCCATCTAAAACCTCTTTTCTTATCATTTTATTCCATTTTATTTGTTATTTAAGCGTACTCTTAAATTAAATACTTATGATTTGTTATTTACTGTTTAATTGTGTCTTTCCACTTTTAATGTTGATGTAAAGCACTTTGAATTACCTTGTGTTGAATTGTGCTATACAAATAAACTTGCCTTGCCTTGCCTTGCCTTGCCTTGCCTTGCCTTGCCTTGCCTAAAACAGTGAATGTATAAACTCCGATGTTGGGATCACGATTGCCCCTACCGTGAGGCAGGAGAACTACGTGCCTCACTGTGCGCCTCTCTGCAGCCGCTTTCCGACAAAAGAAACACGTACAGTGGAGAAAAGCTGTATATTAAATAAACTATGTAAATTCAGTTCATACAGCAAAAGTGTTTGAACACTTTAATAGTTACAATACGGTCTCACTGCCAGCACAGTTAGCCGAGTGGCTGCGCAATCCATGGTGAGGCTCATCTGGCTGTAGCCTCTCTTTTCAATATGTGAACAGTAAACATGGAATTTCAGCGATTTTGAATTTTAAAAAAGACATGTAAAATTGGAGAAGTTAAATGGAAAATAACTTTTCAGTCAATTCACTGGATAAACAAAACCTTGAAAACATTTCTTTCATTTTACATTATTTCTTTGCAGATGACTTTTGAGTTGTGGAGTCTCCTAGCTGCCAATTGTCATTGATAACAGACATGATATTTATTGATGAGTTATTTTTTATTCAACATTTGATCAGGGGAGAGCGCGAACGCAGTCCCCCACTACCACAAATTATGCAGTCGAGATTCTCACATTTGGGGAATTCGCAAAGGTCAGCACAGCCGAAGTGCAATAGCTTAGCCTCGCCTTGGGTGAACCACCTTCTTGATCAAGGTATCTCCCCTGCCAGGTAAGTATGAGTTGTACACATCTGGGCTTGGGTGGTCCTTACCACACACACCAAACTCACTGACGGTGTCAGGACGCCATCTAAAACCTCTTTTCTTATCATTTTATTCCATTTTATTTGTTATTTAAGCGTACTCTTAAATTAAATACTTATGATTTGTTATTTACTGTTTAATTGTGTCTTTCCACTTTTAATGTTGATGTAAAGCACTTTGAATTACCTTGTGTTGAATTGTGCTATACAAATAAACTTGCCTTGCCTTGCCTTGCCTTGCCTTGCCTTGCCTTGCCTTGCCTTGCCTTGCCTTGCCTTGCCTAAAACAGTGAATGTATAAACTCCGATGTTGGGATCACGATTGCCCCTACCGTGAGGCAGGAGAACTACGTGCCTCACTGTGCGCCTCTCTGCAGCCGCTTTCCGACACAAGAAACACGTACAGTGGAGAAAAGCTGTATATTAAATAAACTATGTAAATTCAGTTCATACAGCAAAAGTGTTTGAACACTTTAATAGTTACAATACGGTCTCACTGTCAGCACAGTTAGCCGAGTGGCTGCGCAATCCATGGTGAGGCTCATCTGGCTGCAGCCTCTCTTTTCAATATGTGAACAGTAAACGTGGAATTTCAGCGATTTTGAATTTTAAAAAAGACATGTAAAATTGGAGAAGTTAAATGGAAAATAACTTTTCAGTCAATTCACTGGATAAACAAAACCTTGAAGACATTTCTTTCACTTTACATTATTTCTTTGCAGATGACCTTTGAGTTGTGGAGTCTCCTAGCTGCCAATTGTCATTGATAACAGACATGATATTTATTGATGAGTTATTTTTATTCAACATTTGATCAGGGGAGAGCGCGAACGCAGTCCCCCACTACCACAAATTATGCAGTCGAGATTCCCACATTTGGGGAATTCGCAAAGGTCAGCACGGCCGAAGTGCAATGGCTTAGCCTCGCCTTGGGTGAACCACCTTCTTGATCATGGTATCTCCCCTGCCAGGTAAGTATGAGTTGTACACATCTGGGCTTGGGTGGTCCTTACCACACACACCAAACTCACTGACGGTGTCAGGATGCCATCTAAAACCTCTTTTCTTATCATTTTATTCCATTTTATTTGTTATTTAAGCGTACTCTTAAATTAAATACTTATGATTTGTTATTTGCTGTTTAATTGTGTCTTTCCACTTTTAATGTTGATGTAAAGCACTTTGAATTACCTTGTGTTGAATTGTGCTATACAAATAAACTTGCCTTGCCTTGCCTTGCCTTGCCTAAAACAGTGAATGTATAAACTCCGATGTTGGGATCACGATTGCCCCTACCGTGAGGCAGGAGAACTACGTGCCTCACTGTGCGCCTCTCTGCAGCCGCTTTCCGACACAAGAAACACGTACAGTGGAGAAAAGCTGTATATTAAATAAACTATGTAAATTCAGTTCATACAGCAAAAGTGTTTGAACACTTTAATAGTTACAATACGGTCTCACTGTCAGCACAGTTAGCCGAGTGGCTGCGCAATCCATGGTGAGGCTCATCTGGCTGCAGCCTCTCTTTTCAATATGTGAACAGTAAACGTGGAATTTCAGCGATTTTGAATTTTAAAAAAGACATGTAAAATTGGAGAAGTTAAATGGAAAATAACTTTTCAGTCAATTCACTGGATAAACAAAACCTTGAAGACATTTCTTTCACTTTACATTATTTCTTTGCAGATGACCTTTGAGTTGTGGAGTCTCCTAGCTGCCAATTGTCATTGATAACAGACATGATATTTATTGATGAGTTATTTTTATTCAACATTTGATCAGGGGAGAGCGCGAACGCAGTCCCCCACTACCACAAATTATGCAGTCGAGATTCCCACATTTGGGGAATTCGCAAAGGTCAGCACAGCCGAAGTGCAATGGCTTAGCCTCGCCTTGGGTGAACCACCTTCTTGATCATGGTATCTCCCCTGCCAGGTAAGTATGAGTTGTACACATCTGGGCTTGGGTGGTCCTTACCACACACACCAAACTCACTGACGGTGTCAGGACGCCATCTAAAACCTCTTTTCTTATCATTTTATTCCATTTTATTTGTTATTTAAGCGTACTCTTAAATTAAATACTTATGATTTGTTATTTACTGTTTAATTGTGTCTTTCCACTTTTAATGTTGATGTAAAGCACTTTGAATTACCTTGTGTTGAATTGTGCTATACAAATAAACTTGCCTTGCCTTGCCTTGCCTTGCCTTGCCTTGCCTTGCCTTGCCTTGCCTTGCCTTGCCTAAAACAGTGAATGTATAAACTCCGATGTCGGGATCACGATTGCCCCTACCGTGAGGCAGGAGAACTACGTGCCTCACTGTGCGCCTCTCTGCAGCCGCTTTCCGACACAAGAAACACGTACAGTGGAGAAAAGCTGTATATTAAATAAACTATGTAAATTCAGTTCATACAGCAAAAGTGTTTGAACACTTTAATAGTTACAATACGGTCTCACTGCCAGCAGTTAGCCGAGTGGCTGCGCAATCCATGGTGAGGCTCATCTGGCTGCAGCCTCTCTTTTCAATATGTGAACAGTAAACGTGGAATTTCAGCGATTTTGAATTTTAAAAAAGACATGTAAAATTGGAGAAGTTAAATGGAAAATAACTTTTCAGTCAATTCACTGGATAAACAAAACCTTGAAGACATTTCTTTCACTTTACATTATTTCTTTGCAGATGACCTTTGAGTTGTGGAGTCTCCTAGCTGCCAATTGTCATTGATAACAGACATGATATTTATTGATGAGTTATTTTTATTCAACATTTGATCAGGGGAGAGCGCGAACGCAGTCCCCCACTACCACAAATTATGCAGTCGAGATTCCCACATTTGGGGAATTCGCAAAGGTCAGCACAGCCGAAGTGCAATGGCTTAGCCTCGCCTTGGGTGAACCACCTTCTTGATCATGGTATCTCCCCTGCCAGGTAAGTATGAGTTGTACACATCTGGGCTTGGGTGGTCCTTACCACACACACCAAACTCACTGACGGTGTCAGGACGCCATCTAAAACCTCTTTTCTTATCATTTTATTCCATTTTATTTGTTATTTAAGCGTACTCTTAAATTAAATACTTATGATTTGTTATTTGCTGTTTAATTGTGTCTTTCCACTTTTAATGTTGATGTAAAGCACTTTGAATTACCTTGTGTTGAATTGTGCTATACAAATAAACTTGCCTTGCCTTGCCTTGCCTTGCCTAAAACAGTGAATGTATAAACTCCGATGTTGGGATCACGATTGCCCCTACCGTGAGGCAGGAGAACTACGTGCCTCACTGTGCGCCTCTCTGCAGCCGCTTTCCCACACAAGAAACACGTACAGTGGAGAAAAGCTGTATATTAAATAAACTATGTAAATTCAGTTCATACAGCAAAAGTGTTTGAACACTTTAATAGTTACAATACGGTCTCACTGCCAGCACAGTTAGCCGAGTGGCTGCGCAATCCATGGTGAGGCTCATCTGGCTGCAGCCTCTCTTTTCAATATGTGAACAGTAAACATGGAATTTCAGCGATTTTGAATTTTAAAAAAGACATGTAAAATTGGAGAAGTTAAATGGAAAATAACTTTTCAGTCAATTCACTGGATAAACAAAACCTTGAAAACATTTCTTTCATTTTACATTATTTCTTTGCAGATGACTTTTGAGTTGTGGAGTCTCCTAGCTGCCAATTGTCATTGATAACAGACATGATATTTATTGATGAGTTATTTTTTATTCAACATTTGATCAGGGGAGAGCGCGAACGCAGTCCCCCACTACCACAAATTATGCAGTCGAGATTCCCACATTTGGGGAATTCGCAAAGGTCAGCACAGCCGAAGTGCAATGGCTTAGCCTCGCCTTGGGTGAACCACCTTCTTGATCATGGTATCTCCCCTGCCAGGTAAGTATGAGTTGTACACATCTGGGGCCTCATGTACTAAGAGTGCGTGGATTTCAACTTGAATCCGTGCGTGGAATTTACAAGAACGCACAAATTCATATGTACAAAGCTGTGCGTACGCCCAAATCCACGCAGGTTTCTCTGTACATCCCAATCAGCGTGGATTTGAGCGCACATGCAGGAGCACAACACTCCGCCCCGTCTCCTCCCTCAAATATATGTTTGAATATGATAATGAACATAATTATCCATTAAAAACTGCTCATCCTAACAAGAAATGTTCAAAAACAGGTCAAACAAATAAAAAAAAGAAAACATCGGCTGTGTCGGACTCCAGTCCTCGAGGGCCGGTGTCCCTGCAGGTTTTACATGTTTCCCTGCTTCATTGCACCATGATACAAGTGACTGTGTCATCAACAGAACTATCCAGACTTTGATGACAAGTTGGTGACGATGATTAATTAGAATCAGGTGTGTTAAAGCAGGGAAACATCTAAAACATGCAGGAGACCGGCCCTTCTGGGATTCAGTTTGACACCTAAATTATGGTGTTCTTTGCTTTGCGTTGCGTTCGGTGAAGAGTTTTGGTTTTATTATAATCGTACGGGTTTGTAAATGTTTATGGGCAGCGTTAGTGCATCATTACACTCTGCTTTTCTTGTTTGTATTTTAAGAACCGACACCAGAATTTTTGGTGGATGAAAAACGGCTCCTCGTTTTGCTTTATTGTCATGCTGACGCATTAAGACCAATGTACACGTTTATTAAGGCTTACACATTGTGGATGTCCGCGATCACCTCTCTCATAAGTATAACAATGTGAACAACATGGATTTATATTTAAAACATGAAGCATCACGATCTGATTCCTCCGCTGCAGAAATAAAGACAATTTGTGCCGACGGGATTATCGAGGTGCAAACGTGAGAAATAAAGAGCAAAATTGCTGTAACTCGAGTGTTTCATCCGCAGGAGGAGGGACCGGTCTAGATCCCGGTGTCGTGTCAAAGAGTGATTGCCTGCCAGAATCTGATTTCTCCCATAAAAATGGGTCTTTTTTACCTGCCAAATATTGATTGAAGGCCAAATACAGTTAATGAAAAGTTGTTTCTGTCTAAATATGACTTGATCTCATTCTTGAGTTTCATAATCTGAAAATCTGACGTTTTAGCGCTCTCGCTCAACGGGCTGCTGTGCGCGCTCCCGCGGCCAGAAATCAGAAGAAATCAGATTCTGGCAGGAAATCCCTTTTTGGCACAACAACACCGGTCCATCACGGGAGAAACACTTTCTGGATCCTGCAGAACCTGCAGCCGACCCCATATCAGACTCTGAAAGTTGCCTAAACATTCAATAAAAACTTATTTCATGCTGAATCACATCAGTTCGCAACCAACCTTTCCGTGACACCTTTTTTTTATTTAAGACATCTTTACAGAAGCGGTTTTTGCTGCAAAATGTATTTTAATGTTTTTCTGTCCAGACACAGTTATGGGATGTTTAAGATCTGGCTTTAATCTCCAGTAGTCGTCCCATACGGTCGTCATGGTGACAGAGATGTCCGACCTGCAGCTCCAGCTGAAAGCATCATGTTGGTCTGAACCGGAGCAGCTGGTCCAGTTCAGGCAGAGATCCAGGAGGATCCTCTTGGTACCTGAACCAGCTGATGGTCCAGTCTTAGTCCTGGACCAGCAGATCCAGACTAAACCAGCTGATGGTCCAGTCTTAGTCCTGGACCAGCAGATCAGTTTGGTGCCTGAGGACTCGCTCCTGATCCTCCTTTAGTTGTATGTTCAGATCATGTGGTTGATTGTGAGATTGTTGCAGCTCCACTCTTGTGTAAATTATCTGGTGATGTCGGGACTGTCGTGTCCTTCACGTGGTCGTGAACTTATTGTTGACGTTACGTTTCCTCATATTCTGCACTTCACTGCATCACCAGTGAGTGTCGCCAACAGACAAAACCTCAGAAAAGTGCGTACAAAAGCCTTAATGTGTGAGTGCCGGACCGCAGCTTTCTACGTTCACGTCATTCTTTGTACATCCGACCGTGAGCGTTGAAAGTGGCGTACGCACGTTTTTTGTGCGCCGCACTCTTAGTACATAAGGCCCCTGGGCTTGGGTGGTCCTTACCACACACACCAAACTCACTGACGGTGTCAGGACGCCATCTAAAACCTCTTTTCTTATCATTTTATTCCATTTTATTTGTTATTTAAGCGTACTCTTAAATTAAATACTTATGATTTGTTATTTACTGTTTAATTGTGTCTTTCCACTTTTAATGTTGATGTAAAGCACTTTGAATTACCTTGTGTTGAATTGTGCTATACAAATAAACTTGCCTTGCCTTGCCTTGCCTTGCCTTGCCTTGCCTTGCCTTGCCTTGCCTTGCCTTGCCTAAAACAGTGAATGTATAAACTCCGATGTTGGGATCACGATTGCCCCTACCGTGAGGCAGGAGAACTACGTGCCTCACTGTGCGCCTCTCTGCAGCCGCTTTCCGACACAAGAAACACGTACAGTGGAGAAAAGCTGTATATTAAATAAACTATGTAAATTCAGTTCATACAGCAAAAGTGTTTGAACACTTTAATAGTTACAATACGGTCTCACTGTCAGCACAGTTAGCCGAGTGGCTGCGCAATCCATGGTGAGGCTCATCTGGCTGCAGCCTCTCTTTTCAATATGTGAACAGTAAACGTGGAATTTCAGCGATTTTGAATTTTAAAAAAGACATGTAAAATTGGAGAAGTTAAATGGAAAATAACTTTTCAGTCAATTCACTGGATAAACAAAACCTTGAAGACATTTCTTTCACTTTACATTATTTCTTTGCAGATGACCTTTGAGTTGTGGAGTCTCCTAGCTGCCAATTGTCATTGATAACAGACATGATATTTATTGATGAGTTATTTTTATTCAACATTTGATCAGGGGAGAGCGCGAACGCAGTCCCCCACTACCACAAATTATGCAGTCGAGATTCCCACATTTGGGGAATTCGCAAAGGTCAGCACAGCCGAAGTGCAATGGCTTAGCCTCGCCTTGGGTGAACCACCTTCTTGATCATGGTATCTCCCCTGCCAGGTAAGTATGAGTTGTACACATCTGGGCTTGGGTGGTCCTTACCACACACACCAAACTCACTGACGGTGTAAGGATGCCATCTAAAACCTCTTTTCTTATCATTTTATTCCATTTTATTTGTTATTTAAGCGTACTCTTAAATTAAATACTTATGATTTGTTATTTGCTGTTTAATTGTGTCTTTCCACTTTTAATGTTGATGTAAAGCACTTTGAATTACCTTGTGTTGAATTGTGCTATACAAATAAACTTGCCTTGCCTTGCCTTGCCTTGCCTTGCCTTGCCTTGCCTTGCCTTGCCTAAAACAGTGAATGTATAAACGCCGATGTTGGGATCACGATTGCCCCTACCGTGAGGCAGGAGAACTACGTGCCTCACTGTGCGCCTCTCTGCAGCCGCTTTCCGACACAAGAAACACGTACAGTGGAGAAAAGCTGTATATTAAATAAACTATGTAAATTCAGTTCATACAGCAAAAGTGTTTGAACACTTTAATAGTTACAATACGGTCTCACTGTCAGCACAGTTAGCCGAGTGGCTGCGCAATCCATGGTGAGGCTCATCTGGCTGCAGCCTCTCTTTTCAATATGTGAACAGTAAACGTGGAATTTCAGCGATTTTGAATTTTAAAAAAGACATGTAAAATTGGAGAAGTTAAATGGAAAATAACTTTTCAGTCAATTCACTGGATAAACAAAACCTTGAAGACATTTCTTTCACTTTACATTATTTCTTTGCAGATGACCTTTGAGTTGAGGAGTCTCCTAGCTGCCAATTGTCATTGATAACAGACATGATATTTATTGATGAGTTATTTTTATTCAACATTTGATCAGGGGAGAGCGCGAACGCAGTCCCCCACTACCACAAATTATGCAGTCGAGATTCCCACATTTGGGGAATTCACAAAGGTCAGCACAGCCGAAGTGCAATGGCTTAGCCTCGCCTTGGGTGAACCACCTTCTTGATCATGGTATCTCCCCTGCCAGGTAAGTATGAGTTGTACACATCTGGGCTTGGGTGGTCCTTACCACACACACCAAACTCACTGACGGTGTCAGGACGCCATCTAAAACCTCTTTTCTTATCATTTTATTCCATTTTATTTGTTATTTAAGCGTACTCTTAAATTAAATACTTATGATTTGTTATTTACTGTTTAATTGTGTCTTTCCACTTTTAATGTTGATGTAAAGCACTTTGAATTACCTTGTGTTGAATTGTGCTATACAAATAAACTTGCCTTGCCTTGCCTTGCCTTGCCTTGCCTTGCCTTGCCTAAAACAGTGAATGTATAAACTCCGATGTTGGGATCACGATTGCCCCTACCGTGAGGCAGGAGAACTACGTGCCTCACTGTGCGCCTCTCTGCAGCCGCTTTCCGACACAAGAAACACGTACAGTGGAGAAAAGCTGTATATTAAATAAACTATGTAAATTCAGTTCATACAGCAAAAGTGTTTGAACACTTTAATAGTTACAATACGGTCTCACTGCCAGCAGTTAGCCGAGTGGCTGCGCAATCCATGGTGAGGCTCATCTGGCTGCAGCCTCTCTTTTCAATATGTGAACAGTAAACGTGGAATTTCAGCGATTTTGAATTTTAAAAAAGACATGTAAAATTGGAGAAGTTAAATGGAAAATAACTTTTCAGTCAATTCACTGGATAAACAAAACCTTGAAGACATTTCTTTCACTTTACATTATTTCTTTGCAGATGACCTTTGAGTTGTGGAGTCTCCTAGCTGCCAATTGTCATTGATAACAGACATGATATTTATTGATGAGTTATTTTTATTCAACATTTGATCAGGGGAGAGCGCGAACGCAGTCCCCCACTACCACAAATTATGCAGTCGAGATTCCCACATTTGGGGAATTCGCAAAGGTCAGCACAGCCGAAGTGCAATGGCTTAGCCTCGCCTTGGGTGAACCACCTTCTTGATCATGGTATCTCCCCTGCCAGGTAAGTATGAGTTGTACACATCTGGGGCCTCATGTACTAAGAGTGCGTGGATTTCAACGTGAATCCGTGCGTGGAATTAACAAGACCGCAAAAATTCATATGTACAAAGCTGTGCGTACGCCCAAATCCACGCAGGTTTCTCTGTACATCCCAATCAGCGTGGATTTGAGCGCACATGCGGGAGCACAACACTCCGCCTTGTCTCCTCCCTCAAATATATGTTTGAATATGATAATGAAGATAATTATCCATTAAAAACCGCTCATCCTAACAAGAAAATGCTCTGAGCTGGAATAAATAATTCATTTTGGGGCATTTAGGGGTGTCGGACTCCAGTCCTCAAGGGCCGGTGTCCCTGCAGGTTTTAGATGTTTCTCTGCTTCATTGCACCATGATACAAGTGACTGTGTCATCAACAGAACTATCCAGACTTTGATGACAAGTTGGTGATGATGATTAATTAGAATCAGGTGTGTTAAAGCAGGGAAACATCTAAAACATGCAGGACACCGGCCCTTCTGGGATTCAGTTTGACACCTACATTATGTTGTTCTTTGCTTTGCGTTGCGTTCGGTGAAGAGTTTTGGTTTTATTATGATCGTACGGGTTTGTTAATGTTTATGGGCAGCGTTAGTGCATCATTACACTCTGCTTTTCTTGTTTGTATTTTAAGAACCGACACCAGAATTTTTGGTGGATGAAAAACGGCTCCTCGTTGTTTATTGTCATGCATATTATATACTAACGGATTAAGACCAATGTACACTTTTAAATAGTCTTACACATTATGGATGTCCGCGATCACCCCTCTCATAAGTATAACAATGTGAACAAAATACATTTATATTTAAAACATGAAGCATTACGATCTGATTCCTCCGCTGCAGAAATAAAGACAATTTGTGCCGACGGGATTATCGAGGTGCAAACGTGAGAAATAAAGAGCAAAATTGCTGTAACTCGGAGTGTTGCATCCGCAGGAGGAGAGACAGGTGTCGTGCCAAAAAGTGATTGAAGGTCAAATACAGTTAATGAAATGTTGTTTCTGCCTAAATATGACTTGATCTCATTCTTGAGCTTCATAATCTGAAATCTGACTGTTTAGCGCTCTCGCTCAACGGGCTGCTGTGCGCGCTCCCGCGGCCAGAAATCAGAAGAAATCAGATTCTGGCAGGCAATCACTTTTTGGCACAACGCGGTTTTTGCTTCAAAATTAATTTTAATGTATTTCTGTCCAGACATAGTTATGGGATGTTTAGGATCTGGCTTTTATCAGTAGTCCTCCCATACGGTCGTCATGACGACAGACAGATGTCCGACCTGCAGCTCCAGCTGAAGCATCATGTTGGTCTGAACCGGAGCAGCTGGTCCAGTTCAGGGCAGAGATCCAGAAGATCCTCTTGGTACCTGAACCAGCTGATCGTCCAGTCTTAGTCCTGGACCAGCAGGTCCAGACTAAACCAGCTGATGGTTCAGTTTTAGTCCTGGACCAGCAGATCAGTTTGGTGCCTGAAGACTCGCTCCTGATCCTGCCATCAGCAGGTTCCTCTAACGGAGCCAAAGCTCCATCGGGATTTGCAGGTTCCATCGTTGAGCTCCTTTAGTTGTTTGTTCAGATCATGTGGTTGATTGTGAGATTGTTGCAGCTCCACTCTTGTGTAATTTATCTGGTGATGTGGGGACTGTCATGTCCTTCACGTGGTCGTGAATTTATTGTTGACGTCATGTTTCCTCATATTCTGCACTTCACTGCATCACCAGTGAGTGTCGCCAACGGACAAAACCTCAGAAAAGTGCGTACAACAGCCTTGGTGTGTGAGTGAAGGACCGCAGCTTTCTACGTTCACGTCATTCTTTGTACATCCGACCGTGAGCGTTGAAAGTGGCGTACGCACGTTTTTTGTGCGCGGCACTCTTAGTACATGAGGCCCCTGGGCTTGGGTGGTCCTTACCACACACACCAAACTCACTGACGGTGTCAGGATGCCATCTAAAACCTCTTTTCTTATCATTTTATTCCATTTTATTTGTTATTTAAGCGTACTCTTAAATTAAATACTTATGATTTGTTATTTGCTGTTTAATTGTGTCTTTCCACTTTTAATGTTGATGTAAAGCACTTTGAATTACCTTGTGTTGAATTGTGCTATACAAATAAACTTGCCTTGCCTTGCCTTGCCTAAAACAGTGAATGTATAAACTCCGATGTTGGGATCACGATTGCCCCTACCGTGAGGCAGGAGAACTACGTGCCTCACTGTGCGCCTCTCTGCAGCCGCTTTCCGACACAAGAAACACGTACAGTGGAGAAAAGCTGTATATTAAATAAACTATGTAAATTCAGTTCATACAGCAAAAGTGTTTGAACACTTTAATAGTTACAATACGGTCTCACTGTCAGCACAGTTAGCCGAGTGGCTGCGCAATCCATGGTGAGGCTCATCTGGCTGCAGCCTCTCTTTTCAATATGTGAACAGTAAACGTGGAATTTCAGCGATTTTGAATTTTAAAAAAGACATGTAAAATTGGAGAAGTTAAATGGAAAATAACTTTTCAGTCAATTCACTGGATAAACAAAACCTTGAAGACATTTCTTTCACTTTACATTATTTCTTTGCAGATGACCTTTGAGTTGTGGAGTCTCCTAGCTGCCAATTGTCATTGATAACAGACATGATATTTATTGATGAGTTATTTTTATTCAACATTTGATCAGGGGAGAGCGCGAACGCAGTCCCCCACTACCACAAATTATGCAGTCGAGATTCCCACATTTGGGGAATTCGCAAAGGTCAGCACAGCCGAAGTGCAATGGCTTAGCCTCGCCTTGGGTGAACCACCTTCTTGATCATGGTATCTCCCCTGCCAGGTAAGTATGAGTTGTACACATCTGGGCTTGGGTGGTCCTTACCACACACACCAAACTCACTGACGGTGTCAGGACGCCATCTAAAACCTCTTTTCTTATCATTTTATTCCATTTTATTTGTTATTTAAGCGTACTCTTAAATTAAATACTTATGATTTGTTATTTACTGTTTAATTGTGTCTTTCCACTTTTAATGTTGATGTAAAGCACTTTGAATTACCTTGTGTTGAATTGTGCTATACAAATAAACTTGCCTTGCCTTGCCTTGCCTTGCCTTGCCTTGCCTTGCCTTGCCTTGCCTTGCCTAAAACAGTGAATGTATAAACTCCGATGTTGGGATCACGATTGCCCCTACCGTGAGGCAGGAGAACTACGTGCCTCACTGTGCGCCTCTCTGCAGCCGCTTTCCGACACAAGAAACACGTACAGTGGAGAAAAGCTGTATATTAAATAAACTATGTAAATTCAGTTCATACAGCAAAAGTGTTTGAACACTTTAATAGTTACAATACGGTCTCACTGCCAGCAGTTAGCCGAGTGGCTGCGCAATCCATGGTGAGGCTCATCTGGCTGCAGCCTCTCTTTTCAATATGTGAACAGTAAACGTGGAATTTCAGCGATTTTGAATTTTAAAAAAGACATGTAAAATTGGAGAAGTTAAATGGAAAATAACTTTTCAGTCAATTCACTGGATAAACAAAACCTTGAAGACATTTCTTTCACTTTACATTATTTCTTTGCAGATGACCTTTGAGTTGTGGAGTCTCCTAGCTGCCAATTGTCATTGATAACAGACATGATATTTATTGATGAGTTATTTTTATTCAACATTTGATCAGGGGAGAGCGCGAACGCAGGCCCCCACTACCACAAATTATGCAGTCGAGATTCCCACATTTGGGGAATTCGCAAAGGTCAGCACAGCCGAAGTGCAATGGCTTAGCCTCGCCTTGGGTGATCCACCTTCTTGATCATGGTATCTCCCCTGCCAGGTAAGTATGAGTTGTACACATCTGGGCTTGGGTGGTCCTTACCACACACACCAAACTCACTGACGGTGTCAGGACACCATCTAAAACCTCTTTTCTTATCATTTTATTCCATTTTATTTGTTATTTAAGCGTACTCTTAAATTAAATACTTATGATTTGTTATTTACTGTTTAATTGTGTCTTTCCACTTTTAATGTTGATGTAAAGCACTTTGAATTACCTTGTGTTGAATTGTGCTATACAAATAAACTTGCCTTGCCTTGCCTTGCCTTGCCTTGCCTTGCCTTGCCTTGCCTTGCCTTGCCTTGCCTTGCCTTGCCTTGCCTTGCCTAAAACAGTGAATGTATAAACTCCGATGTTGGGATCACGATTGCCCCTACCGTGAGGCAGGAGAACTACGTGCCTCACTGTGCGCCTCTCTGCAGCCGCTTTCCGACACAAGAAACACGTACAGTGGAGAAAAGCTGTATATTAAATAAACTATGTAAATTCAGTTCATACAGCAAAAGTGTTTGAACACTTTAATAGTTACAATACGGTCTCACTGCCAGCAGTTAGCCGAGTGGCTGCGCAATCCATGGTGAGGCTCATCTGGCTGCAGCCTCTCTTTTCAATATGTGAACAGTAAACGTGGAATTTCAGCGATTTTGAATTTTAAAAAAGACATGTAAAATTGGAGAAGTTAAATGGAAAATAACTTTTCAGTCAATTCACTGGATAAACAAAACCTTGAAGACATTTCTTTCACTTTACATTATTTCTTTGCAGATGACCTTTGAGTTGTGGAGTCTCCTAGCTGCCAATTGTCATTGATAACAGACATGATATTTATTGATGAGTTATTTTTATTCAACATTTGATCAGGGGAGAGCGCGAACGCAGTCCCCCACTACCACAAATTATGCAGTCGAGATTCCCACATTTGGGGAATTCGCAAAGGTCAGCACAGCCGAAGTGCAATGGCTTAGCCTCGCCTTGGGTGAACCACCTTCTTGATCATGGTATCTCCCCTGCCAGGTAAGTATGAGTTGTACACATCTGGGCTTGGGTGGTCCTTACCACACACACCAAACTCACTGACGGTGTCAGGACGCCATCTAAAACCTCTTTTCTTATCATTTTATTCCATTTTATTTGTTATTTAAGCGTACTCTTAAATTAAATACTTATGATTTGTTATTTACTGTTTAATTGTGTCTTTCCACTTTTAATGTTGATGTAAAGCACTTTGAATTACCTTGTGTTGAATTGTGCTATACAAATAAACTTGCCTTGCCTTGCCTTGCCTTGCCTTGCCTTGCCTTGCCTTGCCTTGCCTAAAACAGTGAATGTATAAACTCCGATGTTGGGATCACGATTGCCCCTACCGTGAGGCAGGAGAACTACGTGCCTCACTGTGCGCCTCTCTGCAGCCGCTTTCCGACACAAGAAACACGTACAGTGGAGAAAAGCTGTATATTAAATAAACTATGTAAATTCAGTTCATACAGCAAAAGTGTTTGAACACTTTAATAGTTACAATACGGTCTCACTGCCAGCAGTTAGCCGAGTGGCTGCGCAATCCATGGTGAGGCTCATCTGGCTGCAGCCTCTCTTTTCAATATGTGAACAGTAAACGTGGAATTTCAGCGATTTTGAATTTTAAAAAAGACATGTAAAATTGGAGAAGTTAAATGGAAAATAACTTTTCAGTCAATTCACTGGATAAACAAAACCTTGAAGACATTTCTTTCACTTTACATTATTTCTTTGCAGATGACCTTTGAGTTGTGGAGTCTCCTAGCTGCCAATTGTCATTGATAACAGACATGATATTTATTGATGAGTTATTTTTATTCAACATTTGATCAGGGGAGAGCGCGAACGCAGTCCCCCACTACCACAAATTATGCAGTCGAGATTCCCACATTTGGGGAATTCGCAAAGGTCAGCACAGCCGAAGTGCAATGGCTTAGCCTCGCCTTGGGTGAACCACCTTCTTGATCATGGTATCTCCCCTGCCAGGTAAGTATGAGTTGTACACATCTGGGCTTGGGTGGTCCTTACCACACACACCAAACTCACTGACGGTGTCAGGATGCCATCTAAAACCTCTTTTCTTATCATTTTATTCCATTTTATTTGTTATTTAAGCGTACTCTTAAATTAAATACTTATGATTTGTTATTTGCTGTTTAATTGTGTCTTTCCACTTTTAATGTTGATGTAAAGCACTTTGAATTACCTTGTGTTGAATTGTGCTATACAAATAAACTTGCCTTGCCTTGCCTTGCCTTGCCTAAAACAGTGAATGTATAAACTCCGATGTTGGGATCACGATTGCCCCTACCGTGAGGCAGGAGAACTACGTGCCTCACTGTGCGCCTCTCTGCAGCCGCTTTCCGACACAAGAAACACGTACAGTGGAGAAAAGCTGTATATTAAATAAACTATGTAAATTCAGTTCATACAGCAAAAGTGTTTGAACACTTTAATAGTTACAATACGGTCTCACTGTCAGCACAGTTAGCCGAGTGGCTGCGAAATCCATGGTGGATTTGGCTGCAGCCTCTCTTTTCAATATGTGAACAGTAAACGTGGAATTTCAGCGATTTTGAATTTTAAAAAAGACATGTAAAATTGGAGAAGTTAAATGGAAAATAACTTTTCAGTCAATTCACTGGATAAACAAAACCTTGAAGACATTTCTTTCACTTTACATTATTTCTTTGCAGATGACCTTTGAGTTGTGGAGTCTCCTAGCTGCCAATTGTCATTGATAACAGACATGATATTTATTGATGAGTTATTTTTATTCAACATTTGATCAGGGGAGAGCGCGAACGCAGTCCCCCACTACCACAAATTATGCAGTCGAGATTCCCACATTTGGGGAATTCGCAAAGGTCAGCACAGCCGAAGTGCAATGGCTTAGCCTCGCCTTGGGTGAACCACCTTCTTGATCATGGTATCTCCCCTGCCAGGTAAGTATGAGTTGTACACATCTGGGCTTGGGTGGTCCTTACCACACACACCAAACTCACTGACGGTGTCAGGATGCCATCTAAAACCTCTTTTCTTATCATTTTATTCCATTTTATTTGTTATTTAAGCGTACTCTTAAATTAAATACTTATGATTTGTTATTTGCTGTTTAATTGTGTCTTTCCACTTTTAATGTTGATGTAAAGCACTTTGAATTACCTTGTGTTGAATTGTGCTATACAAATAAACTTGCCTTGCCTTGCCTTGCCTTGCCTAAAACAGTGAATGTATAAACTCCGATGTTGGGATCACGATTGCCCCTACCGTGAGGCAGGAGAACTACGTGCCTCACTGTGCGCCTCTCTGCAGCCGCTTTCCGACACAAGAAACACGTACAGTGGAGAAAAGCTGTATATTAAATAAACTATGTAAATTCAGTTCATACAGCAAAAGTGTTTGAACACTTTAATAGTTACAATACGGTCTCACTGTCAGCACAGTTAGCCGAGTGGCTGCGAAATCCATGGTGGATTTGGCTGCAGCCACTCTTTTCAATATGTGAACAGTAAACGTGGAATTTCAGCGATTTTGAATTTTAAAAAAGACATGTAAAATTGGAGAAGTTAAATGGAAAATAACTTTTCAGTCAATTCACTGGATAAACAAAACCTTGAAGACATTTCTTTCACTTTACATTATTTCTTTGCAGATGACCTTTGAGTTGTGGAGTCTCCTAGCTGCCAATTGTCATTGATAACAGACATGATATTTATTGATGAGTTATTTTTATTCAACATTTGATCAGGGGAGAGCGCGAACGCAGTCCCCCACTACCACAAATTATGCAGTCGAGATTCCCACATTTGGGGAATTCGCAAAGGTCAGCACAGCCGAAGTGCAATGGCTTAGCCTCGCCTTGGGTGAACCACCTTCTTGATCATGGTATCTCCCCTGCCAGGTAAGTATGAGTTGTACACATCTGGGCTTGGGTGGTCCTTACCACACACACCAAACTCACTGACGGTGTCAGGATGCCATCTAAAACCTCTTTTCTTATCATTTTATTCCATTTTATTTGTTATTTAAGCGTACTCTTAAATTAAATACTTATGATTTGTTATTTGCTGTTTAATTGTGTCTTTCCACTTTTAATGTTGATGTAAAGCACTTTGAATTACCTTGTGTTGAATTGTGCTATACAAATAAACTTGCCTTGCCTTGCCTTGCCTTGCCTAAAACAGTGAATGTATAAACTCCGATGTTGGGATCACGATTGCCCCTACCGTGAGGCAGGAGAACTACGTGCCTCACTGTGCGCCTCTCTGCAGCCGCTTTCCGACACAAGAAACACGTACAGTGGAGAAAAGCTGTATATTAAATAAACTATGTAAATTCAGTTCATACAGCAAAAGTGTTTGAACACTTTAATAGTTACAATACGGTCTCACTGTCAGCACAGTTAGCCGAGTGGCTGCGAAATCCATGGTGGATTTGGCTGCAGCCTCTCTTTTCAATATGTGAACAGTAAACGTGGAATTTCAGCGATTTTGAATTTTAAAAAAGACATGTAAAATTGGAGAAGTTAAATGGAAAATAACTTTTCAGTCAATTCACTGGATAAACAAAACCTTGAAGACATTTCTTTCACTTTACATTATTTCTTTGCAGATGACCTTTGAGTTGTGGAGTCTCCTAGCTGCCAATTGTCATTGATTACAGACATGATATTTATTGATGAGTTATTTTTATTCAACATTTGATCAGGGGAGAGCGCGAACGCAGTCCCCCACTACCACAAATTATGCAGTCGAGATTCCCACATTTGGGGAATTCGCAAAGGTCAGCACAGCCGAAGTGCAATGGCTTAGCCTCGCCTTGGGTGAACCACCTTCTTGATCATGGTATCTCCCCTGCCAGGTAAGTATGAGTTGTACACATCTGGGCTTGGGTGGTCCTTACCACACACACCAAACTCACTGACGGTGTAAGGATGCCATCTAAAACCTCTTTTCTTATCATTTTATTCCATTTTATTTGTTATTTAAGCGTACTCTTAAATTAAATACTTATGATTTGTTATTTGCTGTTTAATTGTGTCTTTCCACTTTTAATGTTGATGTAAAGCACTTTGAATTACCTTGTGTTGAATTGTGCTATACAAATAAACTTGCCTTGCCTTGCCTTGCCTTGCCTAAAACAGTGAATGTATAAACTCCGATGTTGGGATCACGATTGCCCCTACCGTGAGGCAGGAGAACTACGTGCCTCACTGTGCGCCTCTCTGCAGCCGCTTTCCGACACAAGAAACACGTACAGTGGAGAAAAGCTGTATATTAAATAAACTATGTAAATTCAGTTCATACAGCAAAAGTGTTTGAACACTTTAATAGTTACAATACGGTCTCACTGCCAGCACAGTTAGCCGAGTGGCTGCGCAATCCATGGTGAGGCTCATCTGGCTGCAGCCTCTCTTTTCAATATGTGAACAGTAAACATGGAATTTCAGCGATTTTGAATTTTAAAAAAGACATGTAAAATTGGAGAAGTTAAATGGAAAATAACTTTTCAGTCAATTCACTGGATAAACAAAACCTTGAAAACATTTCTTTCATTTTACATTATTTCTTTGCAGATGACTTTTGAGTTGTGGAGTCTCCTAGCTGCCAATTGTCATTGATAACAGACATGATATTTATTGATGAGTTATTTTTTATTCAACATTTGATCAGGGGAGAGCGCGAACGCAGTCCCCCACTACCACAAATTATGCAGTTGAGATTCCCACATTTGGGGAGTTCGCAAAGGTCAGCACAGCCGAAGTGCAATGGCTTAGCCTCGCCTTGGGTGAACCACCTTCTTGATCATGGTATCTCCCCTGCCAGGTAAGTATGAGTTGTACACATCTGGGCTTGGGTGGTCCTTACCACACACACCAAACTCACTGACGGTGTCAGGACGCCATCTAAAACCTCTTTTCTTATCATTTTATTCCATTTTATTTGTTATTTAAGCGTACTCTTAAATTAAATACTTATGATTTGTTATTTACTGTTTAATTGTGTCTTTCCACTTTTAATGTTGATGTAAAGCACTTTGAATTACCTTGTGTTGAATTGTGCTATACAAATAAACTTGCCTTGCCTTGCCTTGCCTTGCCTAAAACAGTGAATGTATAAACTCCGATGTTGGGATCACAATTGCCCCTACCGTGAGGCAGGAGAACTACGTGCCTCACTGTGCGCCTCTCTGCAGCCGCTTTCCGACACAAGAAACACGTACAGTGGAGAAAAGCTGTATATTAAATAAACTATGTAAATTCAGTTCATACAGCAAAAGTGTTTGAACACTTTAATAGTTACAATACGGTCTCACTGCCAGCACAGTTAGCCGAGTGGCTGCGCAATCCATGGTGAGGCTCATCTGGCTGCAGCCTCTCTTTTCAATATGTGAACAGTAAACATGGAATTTCAGCGATTTTGAATTTTAAAAAAGACATGTAAAATTGGAGAAGTTAAATGGAAAATAACTTTTTAGTCAATTCACTGGATAAACAAAACCTTGAAGACATTTCTTTCATTTTACATTATTTCTTTGCAGATGACCTTTGAGTTGTGGAGTCTCCTAGCTGCCAATTGTCATTGATAACAGACATGATATTTATTGATGAGTTATTTTCTATTCAACATTTGATCAAGGGAGAGCGCGAACGCAGTCCCCCACTACCACAAATTATGCAGTCGAGATTCCCACATTTGGGGAATTCGCAAAGGTCAGCACAGCCGAAGTGCAATGGCTTAGCCTCGCCTTGGGTGAACCACCTTCTTGATCATGGTATCCCCCCCGACCAGGTAAGTATGAGTTGTACACATCTGGGCTTGGGTGGTCCTTACCACACACACCAAACTCACTGACGGTGTAAGGATGCCATCTAAAACCTCTTTTCTTATCATTTTATTCCATTTTATTTGTTATTTAAGCGTACTCTTAAATTAAATACTTATGATTTGTTATTTGCTGTTTAATTGTGTCTTTCCACTTTTAATGTTGATGTAAAGCACTTTGAATTACCTTGTGTTGAATTGTGCTATACAAATAAACTTGCCTTGCCTTGCCTTGCCTTGCCTAAAACAGTGAATGTATAAACTCCGATGTTGGGATCACGATTGCCCCTACCGTGAGTTAGGAGAACTACGTGCCTCACTGTCCGCCTCTCTCCAGCCGCTTTCCGACTCAAGAAACACGTACAGTGGAGAAAAGCTGTATATTAAATAAACTATGTAAATTCAGTTCATACAGCAAAAGTGTTTGAACACTTTAATAGTTACAATACGGTCTCACTGTCAGCACAGTTAGCCGAGTGGCTGCGCAATCCATGGTGAGGCTCATCTGGCTGCAGCCTCTCTTTTCAATATGTGAACAGTAAACGTGGAATTTCAGCGATTTTGAATTTTAAAAAAGACATGTAAAATTGGAGAAGTTAAATGGAAAATAACTTTACAGTCAATTCACTGGATAAACAAAACCTTGAAGACATTTCTTTCACTTTACATTATTTCTTTGCAGATGACCTTTGAGTTGTGGAGTCTCCTAGCTGCCAATTGTCATTGATAACAGACATGATATTTATTGATGAGTTATTTTTTATTCAATATTTGATCAGGGGAGAGCGCGAACGCAGTCCCCCACTACCACAAATTATGCAGTCGAGATTCCCACATTTGGGGAATTCGCAAAGGTCAGCACAGCCGAAGTGCAATGGCTTAGCCTCGCCTTGGGTGAACCACCTTCTTGATCATGGTATCTCCCCTGCCAGGTAAGTATGAGTTGTACACATCTGGGCTTGGGTGGTCCTTACCACACACACCAAACTCACTGACGGTGTCAGGACGCCATCTAAAACCTCTTTTCTTATCATTTTATTTGTTATTTAAGCGTACTCTTAAATTAAATACTTATGATTTGTTATTTACTGTTTAATTGTGTCTTTCCACTTTTAATGTTGATGTAAAGCACTTTGAATTACCTTGTGTTGAATTGTGCTATACAAATAAACTTGCCTTGCCTTGCCTTGCCTTGCCTTGCCTTGCCTTGCCTTGCCTTGCCTTGCCTAAAACAGTGAATGTATAAACTCCGATGTTGGGATCACGATTGCCCCTACCGTGAGGCAGGAGAACTACGTGCCTCACTGTGCGCCTCTCTGCAGCCGCTTTCCGACAAAAGAAACACGTACAGTGGAGAAAAGCTGTATATTAAATAAACTCTGTAAATTCAGTTCATACAGCAAAAGTGTTTGAACACTTTAATAGTTACAATACGGTCTCACTGCCAGCACAGTTAGCCGAGTGGCTGCGCAATCCATGGTGAGGCTCATCTGGCTGCAGCCTCTCTTTTCAATATGTGAACAGTAAACATGGAATTTCAGCGATTTTGAATTTTAAAAAAGACATGTAAAATTGGAGAAGTTAAATGGAAAATAACTTTTCAGTCAATTCACTGGATAAACAAAACCTTGAAAACATTTCTTTCATTTTACATTATTTCTTTGCAGATGACTTTTGAGTTGTGGAGTCTCCTAGCTGCCAATTGTCATTGATAACAGACATGATATTTATTGATGAGTTATTTTTTATTCAACATTTGATCAGGGGAGAGCGCGAACGCAGTCCCCCACTACCACAAATTATGCAGTCGAGATTCCCACATTTGGGGAATTCGCAAAGGTCAGCACAGCCGAAGTGCAATGGCTTAGCCTCGCCTTGGGTGAACCACCTTCTTGATCATGGTATCTCCCCTGCCAGGTAAGTATGAGTTGTACACATCTGGGCTTGGGTGGTCCTTACCACACACACCAAACTCACTGACGGTGTCAGGACGCCATCTAAAACCTCTTTTCTTATCATTTTATTCCATTTTATTTGTTATTTAAGCGTACTCTTAAATTAAATACTTATGATTTGTTATTTACTGTTTAATTGTGTCTTTCCACTTTTAATGTTGATGTAAAGCACTTTGAATTACCTTGTGTTGAATTGTGCTATACAAATAAACTTGCCTTGCCTTGCCTTGCCTTGCCTTGCCTTGCCTTGCCTTGCCTTGCCTTGCCTTGCCTAAAACAGTGAATGTATAAACTCCGATGTTGGGATCACGATTGCCCCTACCGTGAGGCAGGAGAACTACGTGCCTCACTGTCCGCCTCTCTCCAGCCGCTTTCCGACTCAAGAAACACGTACAGTGGAGAAAAGCTGTATATTAAATAAACTATGTAAATTCAGTTCATACAGCAAAAGTGTTTGAACACTTTAATAGTTACAATACGGTCTCACTGTCAGCACAGTTAGCCGAGTGGCTGCGCAATCCATGGTGAGGCTCATCTGGCTGCAGCCTCTCTTTTCAATATGTGAACAGTAAACGTGGAATTTCAGCGATTTTGAATTTTAAAAAAGACATGTAAAATTGGAGAAGTTAAATGGAAAATAACTTTACAGTCAATTCACTGGATAAACAAAACCTTGAAGACATTTCTTTCACTTTACATTATTTCTTTGCAGATGACCTTTGAGTTGTGGAGTCTCCTAGCTGCCAATTGTCATTGATAACAGACATGATATTTATTGATGAGTTATTTTTTATTCAATATTTGATCAGGGGAGAGCGCGAACGCAGTCCCCCACTACCACAAATTATGCAGTCGAGATTCCCACATTTGGGGAATTCGCAAAGGTCAGCACAGCCGAAGTGCAATGGCTTAGCCTCGCCTTGGGTGAACCACCTTCTTGATCATGGTATCTCCCCTGCCAGGTAAGTATGAGTTGTACACATCTGGGCTTGGGTGGTCCTTACCACACACACCAAACTCACTGACGGTGTCAGGACGCCATCTAAAACCTCTTTTCTTATCATTTTATTTGTTATTTAAGCGTACTCTTAAATTAAATACTTATGATTTGTTATTTACTGTTTAATTGTGTCTTTCCACTTTTAATGTTGATGTAAAGCACTTTGAATTACCTTGTGTTGAATTGTGCTATACAAATAAACTTGCCTTGCCTTGCCTTGCCTTGCCTTGCCTTGCCTTGCCTTGCCTTGCCTTGCCTTGCCTTGCCTTGCCTAAAACAGTGAATGTATAAACTCCGATGTTGGGATCACGATTGCCCCTACCGTGAGGCAGGAGAACTACGTGCCTCACTGTGCGCCTCTCTGCAGCCGCTTTCCGACACAAGAAACACGTACAGTGGAGAAAAGCTGTATATTAAATAAACTATGTAAATTCAGTTCATACAGCAAAAGTGTTTGAACACTTTAATAGTTACAATACGGTCTCACTGCCAGCACAGTTAGCCGAGTGGCTGCGCAATCCATGGTGAGGCTCATCTGGCTGCAGCCTCTCTTTTCAATATGTGAACAGTAAACATGGAATTTCAGCGATTTTGAATTTTAAAAAAGACATGTAAAATTGGAGAAGTTAAATGGAAAATAACTTTTCAGTCAATTCACTGGATAAACAAAACCTTGAAAACATTTCTTTCATTTTACATTATTTCTTTGCAGATGACTTTTGAGTTGTGGAGTCTCCTAGCTGCCAATTGTCATTGATAACAGACATGATATTTATTGATGAGTTATTTTTTATTCAACATTTGATCAGGGGAGAGCGCGAACGCAGTCCCCCACTACCACAAATTATGCAGTTGAGATTCCCACATTTGGGGAGTTCGCAAAGGTCAGCACAGCCGAAGTGCAATGGCTTAGCCTCGCCTTGGGTGAACCACCTTCTTGATCATGGTATCTCCCCTGCCAGGTAAGTATGAGTTGTACACATCTGGGCTTGGGTGGTCCTTACCACACACACCAAACTCACTGACGGTGTCAGGACGCCATCTAAAACCTCTTTTCTTATCATTTTATTCCATTTTATTTGTTATTTAAGCGTACTCTTAAATTAAATACTTATGATTTGTTATTTACTGTTTAATTGTGTCTTTCCACTTTTAATGTTGATGTAAAGCACTTTGAATTACCTTGTGTTGAATTGTGCTATACAAATAAACTTGCCTTGCCTTGCCTTGCCTTGCCTTGCCTAAAACAGTGAATGTATAAACTCCGATGTTGGGATCACAATTGCCCCTACCGTGAGGCAGGAGAACTACGTGCCTCACTGTGCGCCTCTCTGCAGCCGCTTCCCGACACAAGAAACACGTACAGTGGAGAAAAGCTGTATATTAAATAAACTATGTAAATTCAGTTCATACAGCAAAAGTGTTTGAACACTTTAATAGTTACAATACGGTCTCACTGCCAGCACAGTTAGCCGAGTGGCTGCGCAATCCATGGTGAGGCTCATCTGGCTGCAGCCTCTCTTTTCAATATGTGAACAGTAAACATGGAATTTCAGCGATTTTGAATTTTAAAAAAGACATGTAAAATTGGAGAAGTTAAATGGAAAATAACTTTTTAGTCAATTCACTGGATAAACAAAACCTTGAAGACATTTCTTTCATTTTACATTATTTCTTTGCAGATGACCTTTGAGTTGTGGAGTCTCCTAGCTGCCAATTGTCATTGATAACAGACATGATATTTATTGATGAGTTATTTTCTATTCAACATTTGATCAAGGGAGAGCGCGAACGCAGTCCCCCACTACCACAAATTATGCAGTCGAGATTCCCACATTTGGGGAATTCGCAAAGGTCAGCACAGCCGAAGTGCAATGGCTTAGCCTCGCCTTGGGTGAACCACCTTCTTGATCATGGTATCCCCCCCGACCAGGTAAGTATGAGTTGTACACATCTGGGCTTGGGTGGTCCTTACCACACACACCAAACTCACTGACGGTGTCAGGCCCCATCTAAAACCTCTTTTCTTATCATTTTATTTGTTATTTAAGCGTACTCTTAAATTAAATACTTATGATTTGTTATTTACTGTTTAATTGTGTCTTTCCACTTTTAATGTTGATGTAAAGCACTTTGAATTACCTTGTGTTGAATTGTGCTATACAAATTAACTTGCCTTGCCTTGCCTTGCCTTGCCTTGCCTTGCCTTGCCTTGCCTTGCCTAAAACAGTGAATGTATAAACTCCGATGTTGGGATCACGATTGCCCCTACCGTGAGGCAGGAGAACTACGTGCCTCACTGTGCGCCTCTCTGCAGCCGCTTTCCGACAAAAGAAACACGTACAGTGGAGAAAAGCTGTATATTAAATAAACTCTGTAAATTCAGTTCATACAGCAAAAGTGTTTGAACACGTTAATAGTTACAATACGGTCTCACTGCCAGCACAGTTAGCCGAGTGGCTGCGCAATCCATGGTGAGGCTCATCTGGCTGCAGCCTCTCTTTTCAATATGTGAACAGTAAACATGGAATTTCAGCGATTTTGAATTTTAAAAAAGACATGTAAAATTGGAGAAGTTAAATGGAAAATAACTTTTCAGTCAATTCACTGGATAAACAAAACCTTGAAAACATTTCTTTCATTTTACATTATTTCTTTGCAGATGACTTTTGAGTTGTGGAGTCTCCTAGCTGCCAATTGTCATTGATAACAGACATGATATTTATTGATGAGTTATTTTTTATTCAACATTTGATCAGGGGAGAGCGCGAACGCAGTCCCCCACTACCACAAATTATGCAGTCGAGATTCCCACATTTGGGGAATTCGCAAAGGTCAGCACAGCCGAAGTGCAATGGCTTAGCCTCGCCTTGGGTGAACCACCTTCTTGATCATGGTATCTCCCCTGCCAGGTAAGTATGAGTTGTACACATCTGGGCTTGGGTGGTCCTTACCACACACACCAAACTCACTGACGGTGTCAGGACGCCATCTAAAACCTCTTTTCTTATCATTTTATTCCATTTTATTTGTTATTTAAGCGTACTCTTAAATTAAATACTTATGATTTGTTATTTACTGTTTAATTGTGTCTTTCCACTTTTAATGTTGATGTAAAGCACTTTGAATTACCTTGTGTTGAATTGTGCTATACAAATAAACTTGCCTTGCCTTGCCTTGCCTTGCCTTGCCTTGCCTTGCCTTGCCTTGCCTTGCCTTGCCTTGCCTTGCCTTGCCTAAAACAGTGAATGTATAAACTCCGATGTTGGGATCACGATTGCCCCTACCGTGAGGCAGGAGAACTACGTGCCTCACTGTCCGCCTCTCTCCAGCCGCTTTCCGACTCAAGAAACACGTACAGTGGAGAAAAGCTGTATATTAAATAAACTATGTAAATTCAGTTCATACAGCAAAAGTGTTTGAACACTTTAATAGTTACAATACGGTCTCACTGTCAGCACAGTTAGCCGAGTGGCTGCGCAATCCATGGTGAGGCTCATCTGGCTGCAGCCTCTCTTTTCAATATGTGAACAGTAAACGTGGAATTTCAGCGATTTTGAATTTTAAAAAAGACATGTAAAATTGGAGAAGTTAAATGGAAAATAACTTTACAGTCAATTCACTGGATAAACAAAACCTTGAAGACATTTCTTTCACTTTACATTATTTCTTTGCAGATGACCTTTGAGTTGTGGAGTCTCCTAGCTGCCAATTGTCATTGATAACAGACATGATATTTATTGATGAGTTATTTTTTATTCAATATTTGATCAGGGGAGAGCGCGAACGCAGTCCCCCACTACCACAAATTATGCAGTCGAGATTCCCACATTTGGGGAATTCGCAAAGGTCAGCACAGCCGAAGTGCAATGGCTTAGCCTCGCCTTGGGTGAACCACCTTCTTGATCATGGTATCTCCCCTGCCAGGTAAGTATGAGTTGTACACATCTGGGCTTGGGTGGTCCTTACCACACACACCAAACTCACTGACGGTGTCAGGACGCCATCTAAAACCTCTTTTCTTATCATTTTATTTGTTATTTAAGCGTACTCTTAAATTAAATACTTATGATTTGTTATTTACTGTTTAATTGTGTCTTTCCACTTTTAATGTTGATGTAAAGCACTTTGAATTACCTTGTGTTGAATTGTGCTATACAAATAAACTTGCCTTGCCTTGCCTTGCCTTGCCTTGCCTTGCCTTGCCTTGCCTTGCCTTGCCTTGCCTTGCCTTGCCTTGCCTTGCCTAAAACAGTGAATGTATAAACTCCGATGTTGGGATCACGATTGCCCCTACCGTGAGGCAGGAGAACTACGTGCCTCACTGTCCGCCTCTCTCCAGCCGCTTTCCGACTCAAGAAACACGTACAGTGGAGAAAAGCTGTATATTAAATAAACTATGTAAATTCAGTTCATACAGCAAAAGTGTTTGAACACTTTAATAGTTACAATACGGTCTCACTGTCAGCACAGTTAGCCGAGTGGCTGCGCAATCCATGGTGAGGCTCATCTGGCTGCAGCCTCTCTTTTCAATATGTGAACAGTAAACGTGGAATTTCAGCGATTTTGAATTTTAAAAAAGACATGTAAAATTGGAGAAGTTAAATGGAAAATAACTTTACAGTCAATTCACTGGATAAACAAAACCTTGAAGACATTTCTTTCACTTTACATTATTTCTTTGCAGATGACCTTTGAGTTGTGGAGTCTCCTAGCTGCCAATTGTCATTGATAACAGACATGATATTTATTGATGAGTTATTTTTTATTCAATATTTGATCAGGGGAGAGCGCGAACGCAGTCCCCCACTACCACAAATTATGCAGTCGAGATTCCCACATTTGGGGAATTCGCAAAGGTCAGCACAGCCGAAGTGCAATGGCTTAGCCTCGCCTTGGGTGAACCACCTTCTTGATCATGGTATCTCCCCTGCCAGGTAAGTATGAGTTGTACACATCTGGGCTTGGGTGGTCCTTACCACACACACCAAACTCACTGACGGTGTCAGGACGCCATCTAAAACCTCTTTTCTTATCATTTTATTCCATTTTATTTGTTATTTAAGCGTACTCTTAAATTAAATACTTATGATTTGTTATTTACTGTTTAATTGTGTCTTTCCACTTTTAATGTTGATGTAAAGCACTTTGAATTACCTTGTGTTGAATTGTGCTATACAAATAAACTTGCCTTGCCTTGCCTTGCCTTGCCTTGCCTTGCCTTGCCTTGCCTTGCCTTGCCTTGCCTAAAACAGTGAATGTATAAACTCCGATGTTGGGATCACGATTGCCCCTACCGTGAGGCAGGAGAACTACGTGCCTCACTGTGCGCCTCTCTGCAGCCGCTTTCCGACACAAGAAACACGTACAGTGGAGAAAAGCTGTATATTAAATAAACTATGTAAATTCAGTTCATACAGCAAAAGTGTTTGAACACTTTAATAGTTACAATACGGTCTCACTGTCAGCACAGTTAGCCGAGTGGCTGCGCAATCCATGGTGAGGCTCATCTGGCTGCAGCCTCTCTTTTCAATATGTGAACAGTAAACGTGGAATTTCAGCGATTTTGAATTTTAAAAAAGACATGTAAAATTGGAGAAGTTAAATGGAAAATAACTTTTCAGTCAATTCACTGGATAAACAAAACCTTGAAGACATTTCTTTCACTTTACATTATTTCTTTGCAGATGACCTTTGAGTTGTGGAGTCTCCTAGCTGCCAATTGTCATTGATAACAGACATGATATTTATTGATGAGTTATTTTTATTCAACATTTGATCAGGGGAGAGCGCGAACGCAGTCCCCCACTACCACAAATTATGCAGTCGAGATTCCCACATTTGGGGAATTCGCAAAGGTCAGCACAGCCGAAGTGCAATGGCTTAGCCTCGCCTTGGGTGAACCACCTTCTTGATCATGGTATCTCCCCTGCCAGGTAAGTATGAGTTGTACACATCTGGGCTTGGGTGGTCCTTACCACACACACCAAACTCACTGACGGTGTAAGGATGCCATCTAAAACCTCTTTTCTTATCATTTTATTCCATTTTATTTGTTATTTAAGCGTACTCTTAAATTAAATACTTATGATTTGTTATTTGCTGTTTAATTGTGTCTTTCCACTTTTAATGTTGATGTAAAGCACTTTGAATTACCTTGTGTTGAATTGTGCTATACAAATAAACTTGCCTTGCCTTGCCTTGCCTTGCCTAAAACAGTGAATGTATAAACTCCGATGTTGGGATCACGATTGCCCCTACCGTGAGGCAGGAGAACTACGTGCCTCACTGTGCGCCTCTCTGCAGCCGCTTTCCGACACAAGAAACACGTACAGTGGAGAAAAGCTGTATATTAAATAAACTATGTAAATTCAGTTCATACAGCAAAAGTGTTTGAACACTTTAATAGTTACAATACGGTCTCACTGCCAGCACAGTTAGCCGAGTGGCTGCGCAATCCATGGTGAGGCTCATCTGGCTGCAGCCTCTCTTTTCAATATGTGAACAGTAAACATGGAATTTCAGCGATTTTGAATTTTAAAAAAGACATGTAAAATTGGAGAAGTTAAATGGAAAATAACTTTTCAGTCAATTCACTGGATAAACAAAACCTTGAAAACATTTCTTTCATTTTACATTATTTCTTTGCAGATGACTTTTGAGTTGTGGAGTCTCCTAGCTGCCAATTGTCATTGATAACAGACATGATATTTATTGATGAGTTATTTTTTATTCAACATTTGATCAGGGGAGAGCGCGAACGCAGTCCCCCACTACCACAAATTATGCAGTTGAGATTCCCACATTTGGGGAGTTCGCAAAGGTCAGCACAGCCGAAGTGCAATGGCTTAGCCTCGCCTTGGGTGAACCACCTTCTTGATCATGGTATCTCCCCTGCCAGGTAAGTATGAGTTGTACACATCTGGGCTTGGGTGGTCCTTACCACACACACCAAACTCACTGACGGTGTCAGGACGCCATCTAAAACCTCTTTTCTTATCATTTTATTCCATTTTATTTGTTATTTAAGCGTACTCTTAAATTAAATACTTATGATTTGTTATTTACTGTTTAATTGTGTCTTTCCACTTTTAATGTTGATGTAAAGCACTTTGAATTACCTTGTGTTGAATTGTGCTATACAAATAAACTTGCCTTGCCTTGCCTTGCCTTGCCTAAAACAGTGAATGTATAAACTCCGATGTTGGGATCACAATTGCCCCTACCGTGAGGCAGGAGAACTACGTGCCTCACTGTGCGCCTCTCTGCAGCCGCTTTCCGACACAAGAAACACGTACAGTGGAGAAAAGCTGTATATTAAATAAACTATGTAAATTCAGTTCATACAGCAAAAGTGTTTGAACACTTTAATAGTTACAATACGGTCTCACTGCCAGCACAGTTAGCCGAGTGGCTGCGCAATCCATGGTGAGGCTCATCTGGCTGCAGCCTCTCTTTTCAATATGTGAACAGTAAACATGGAATTTCAGCGATTTTGAATTTTAAAAAAGACATGTAAAATTGGAGAAGTTAAATGGAAAATAACTTTTTAGTCAATTCACTGGATAAACAAAACCTTGAAGACATTTCTTTCATTTTACATTATTTCTTTGCAGATGACCTTTGAGTTGTGGAGTCTCCTAGCTGCCAATTGTCATTGATAACAGACATGATATTTATTGATGAGTTATTTTCTATTCAACATTTGATCAAGGGAGAGCGCGAACGCAGTCCCCCACTACCACAAATTATGCAGTCGAGATTCCCACATTTGGGGAATTCGCAAAGGTCAGCACAGCCGAAGTGCAATGGCTTAGCCTCGCCTTGGGTGAACCACCTTCTTGATCATGGTATCCCCCCCGACCAGGTAAGTATGAGTTGTACACATCTGGGCTTGGGTGGTCCTTACCACACACACCAAACTCACTGACGGTGTCAGGCCCCATCTAAAACCTCTTTTCTTATCATTTTATTTGTTATTTAAGCGTACTCTTAAATTAAATACTTATGATTTGTTATTTACTGTTTAATTGTGTCTTTCCACTTTTAATGTTGATGTAAAGCACTTTGAATTACCTTGTGTTGAATTGTGCTATACAAATTAACTTGCCTTGCCTTGCCTTGCCTTGCCTTGCCTTGGGTGAACCACCTTCTTGATCATGGTATCCCCCCCGACCAGGTAAGTATGAGTTGTACACATCTGGGCTTGGGTGGTCCTTACCACACACACCAAACTCACTGACGGTGTCTGGCCCCATCTAAAACCTCTTTTCTTATCATTTTATTTGTTATTTAAGCGTACTCTTAAATTAAATACTTATGATTTGTTATTTACTGTTTAATTGTGTCTTTCCACTTTTAATGTTGATGTAAAGCACTTTGAATTACCTTGTGTTGAATTGTGCTATACAAATTAACTTGCCTTGCCTTGCCTTGCCTTGCCTTGCCTAAAACAGTGAATGTATAAACTCCGATGTTGGGATCACGATTGCCCCTACCGTGAGGCAGGAGAACTACGTGCCTCACTGTGCGCCTCTCTGCAGCCGCTTTCCGACAAAAGAAACATGTACAGTGGAGAAAAGCTGTATATTAAATAAACTATGTAAATTCAGTTCATACAGCAAAAGTGTTTGAACACTTTAATAGTTACAATACGGTCTCACTGTCAGCACAGTTAGCCGAGTGGCTGCGCAATCCATGGTGAGGCTCATCTGGCTGCAGCCTCTCTTTTCAATATGTGAACAGTAAACGTGGAATTTCAGCGATTTTGAATTTTAAAAAAGACATGTAAAATTGGAGAAGTTAAATGGAAAATAACTTTTCAGTCAATTCACTGGATAAACAAAACCTTGAAGACATTTCTTTCACTTTACATTATTTCTTTGCAGATGACCTTTGAGTTGTGGAGTCTCCTAGCTGCCAATTGTCATTGATAACAGACATGATATTTATTGATGAGTTATTTTTATTCAACATTTGATCAGGGGAGAGCGCGAACGCAGTCCCCCACTACCACAAATTATGCAGTCGAGATTCCCACATTTGGGGAATTCGCAAAGGTCAGCACAGCCGAAGTGCAATGGCTTAGCCTCGCCTTGGGTGAACCACCTTCTTGATCATGGTATCTCCCCTGCCAGGTAAGTATGAGTTGTACACATCTGGGCTTGGGTGGTCCTTACCACACACACCAAACTCACTGACGGTGTAAGGATGCCATCTAAAACCTCTTTTCTTATCATTTTATTCCATTTTATTTGTTATTTAAGCGTACTCTTAAATTAAATACTTATGATTTGTTATTTGCTGTTTAATTGTGTCTTTCCACTTTTAATGTTGATGTAAAGCACTTTGAATTACCTTGTGTTGAATTGTGCTATACAAATAAACTTGCCTTGCCTTGCCTTGCCTTGCCTAAAACAGTGAATGTATAAACTCCGATGTTGGGATCACGATTGCCCCTACCGTGAGGCAGGAGAACTACGTGCCTCACTGTCCGCCTCTCTCCAGCCGCTTTCCGACTCAAGAAACACGTACAGTGGAGAAAAGCTGTATATTAAATAAACTATGTAAATTCAGTTCATACAGCAAAAGTGTTTGAACACTTTAATAGTTACAATACGGTCTCACTGTCAGCACAGTTAGCCGAGTGGCTGCGCAATCCATGGTGAGGCTCATCTGGCTGCAGCCTCTCTTTTCAATATGTGAACAGTAAACGTGGAATTTCAGCGATTTTGAATTTTAAAAAAGACATGTAAAATTGGAGAAGTTAAATGGAAAATAACTTTACAGTCAATTCACTGGATAAACAAAACCTTGAAGACATTTCTTTCACTTTACATTATTTCTTTGCAGATGACCTTTGAGTTGTGGAGTCTCCTAGCTGCCAATTGTCATTGATAACAGACATGATATTTATTGATGAGTTATTTTTTATTCAATATTTGATCAGGGGAGAGCGCGAACGCAGTCCCCCACTACCACAAATTATGCAGTCGAGATTCCCACATTTGGGGAATTCGCAAAGGTCAGCACAGCCGAAGTGCAATGGCTTAGCCTCGCCTTGGGTGAACCACCTTCTTGATCATGGTATCTCCCCTGCCAGGTAAGTATGAGTTGTACACATCTGGGCTTGGGTGGTCCTTACCACACACACCAAACTCACTGACGGTGTCAGGACGCCATCTAAAACCTCTTTTCTTATCATTTTATTTGTTATTTAAGCGTACTCTTAAATTAAATACTTATGATTTGTTATTTACTGTTTAATTGTGTCTATCCACTTTTAATGTTGATGTAAAGCACTTTGAATTACCTTGTGTTGAATTGTGCTATACAAATAAACTTGCCTTGCCTTGCCTTGCCTTGCCTTGCCTTGCCTTGCCTTGCCTTGCCTTGCCTTGCCTTGCCTTGCCTAAAACAGTGAATGTATAAACTCCGATGTTGGGATCACGATTGCCCCTACCGTGAGGCAGGAGAACTACGTGCCTCACTGTGCGCCTCTCTGCAGCCGCTTTCCGACAAAAGAAACACGTACAGTGGAGAAAAGCTGTATATTAAATAAACTCTGTAAATTCAGTTCATACAGCAAAAGTGTTTGAACACTTTAATAGTTACAATACGGTCTCACTGCCAGCACAGTTAGCCGAGTGGCTGCGCAATCCATGGTGAGGCTCATCTGGCTGCAGCCTCTCTTTTCAATATGTGAACAGTAAACATGGAATTTCAGCGATTTTGAATTTTAAAAAAGACATGTAAAATTGGAGAAGTTAAATGGAAAATAACTTTTCAGTCAATTCACTGGATAAACAAAACCTTGAAAACATTTCTTTCATTTTACATTATTTCTTTGCAGATGACTTTTGAGTTGTGGAGTCTCCTAGCTGCCAATTGTCATTGATAACAGACATGATATTTATTGATGAGTTATTTTTTATTCAACATTTGATCAGGGGAGAGCGCGAACGCAGTCCCCCACTACCACAAATTATGCAGTCGAGATTCCCACATTTGGGGAATTCGCAAAGGTCAGCACAGCCGAAGTGCAATGGCTTAGCCTCGCCTTGGGTGAACCACCTTCTTGATCATGGTATCTCCCCTGCCAGGTAAGTATGAGTTGTACACATCTGGGCTTGGGTGGTCCTTACCACACACACCAAACTCACTGACGGTGTCAGGACGCCATCTAAAACCTCTTTTCTTATCATTTTATTCCATTTTATTTGTTATTTAAGCGTACTCTTAAATTAAATACTTATGATTTGTTATTTACTGTTTAATTGTGTCTTTCCACTTTTAATGTTGATGTAAAGCACTTTGAATTACCTTGTGTTGAATTGTGCTATACAAATAAACTTGCCTTGCCTTGCCTTGCCTTGCCTTGCCTTGCCTTGCCTTGCCTTGCCTTGCCTTGCCTTGCCTTGCCTAAAACAGTGAATGTATAAACTCCGATGTTGGGATCACGATTGCCCCTACCGTGAGGCAGGAGAACTACGTGCCTCACTGTCCGCCTCTCTCCAGCCGCTTTCCGACTCAAGAAACACGTACAGTGGAGAAAAGCTGTATATTAAATAAACTATGTAAATTCAGTTCATACAGCAAAAGTGTTTGAACACTTTAATAGTTACAATACGGTCTCACTGTCAGCACAGTTAGCCGAGTGGCTGCGCAATCCATGGTGAGGCTCATCTGGCTGCAGCCTCTCTTTTCAATATGTGAACAGTAAACGTGGAATTTCAGCGATTTTGAATTTTAAAAAAGACATGTAAAATTGGAGAAGTTAAATGGAAAATAACTTTACAGTCAATTCACTGGATAAACAAAACCTTGAAGACATTTCTTTCACTTTACATTATTTCTTTGCAGATGACCTTTGAGTTGTGGAGTCTCCTAGCTGCCAATTGTCATTGATAACAGACATGATATTTATTGATGAGTTATTTTTTATTCAATATTTGATCAGGGGAGAGCGCGAACGCAGTCCCCCACTACCACAAATTATGCAGTCGAGATTCCCACATTTGGGGAATTCGCAAAGGTCAGCACAGCCGAAGTGCAATGGCTTAGCCTCGCCTTGGGTGAACCACCTTCTTGATCATGGTATCTCCCCTGCCAGGTAAGTATGAGTTGTACACATCTGGGCTTGGGTGGTCCTTACCACACACACCAAACTCACTGACGGTGTCAGGACGCCATCTAAAACCTCTTTTCTTATCATTTTATTTGTTATTTAAGCGTACTCTTAAATTAAATACTTATGATTTGTTATTTACTGTTTAATTGTGTCTTTCCACTTTTAATGTTGATGTAAAGCACTTTGAATTACCTTGTGTTGAATTGTGCTATACAAATAAACTTGCCTTGCCTTGCCTTGCCTTGCCTTGCCTTGCCTTGCCTTGCCTTGCCTTGCCTTGCCTTGCCTAAAACAGTGAATGTATAAACTCCGATGTTGGGATCACGATTGCCCCTACCGTGAGGCAGGAGAACTACGTGCCTCACTGTGCGCCTCTCTGCAGCCGCTTTCCGACACAAGAAACACGTACAGTGGAGAAAAGCTGTATATTAAATAAACTATGTAAATTCAGTTCATACAGCAAAAGTGTTTGAACACTTTAATAGTTACAATACGGTCTCACTGCCAGCACAGTTAGCCGAGTGGCTGCGCAATCCATGGTGAGGCTCATCTGGCTGCAGCCTCTCTTTTCAATATGTGAACAGTAAACATGGAATTTCAGCGATTTTGAATTTTAAAAAAGACATGTAAAATTGGAGAAGTTAAATGGAAAATAACTTTTCAGTCAATTCACTGGATAAACAAAACCTTGAAAACATTTCTTTCATTTTACATTATTTCTTTGCAGATGACTTTTGAGTTGTGGAGTCTCCTAGCTGCCAATTGTCATTGATAACAGACATGATATTTATTGATGAGTTATTTTTTATTCAACATTTGATCAGGGGAGAGCGCGAACGCAGTCCCCCACTACCACAAATTATGCAGTTGAGATTCCCACATTTGGGGAGTTCGCAAAGGTCAGCACAGCCGAAGTGCAATGGCTTAGCCTCGCCTTGGGTGAACCACCTTCTTGATCATGGTATCTCCCCTGCCAGGTAAGTATGAGTTGTACACATCTGGGCTTGGGTGGTCCTTACCACACACACCAAACTCACTGACGGTGTCAGGACGCCATCTAAAACCTCTTTTCTTATCATTTTATTCCATTTTATTTGTTATTTAAGCGTACTCTTAAATTAAATACTTATGATTTGTTATTTACTGTTTAATTGTGTCTTTCCACTTTTAATGTTGATGTAAAGCACTTTGAATTACCTTGTGTTGAATTGTGCTATACAAATAAACTTGCCTTGCCTTGCCTTGCCTTGCCTAAAACAGTGAATGTATAAACTCCGATGTTGGGATCACAATTGCCCCTACCGTGAGGCAGGAGAACTACGTGCCTCACTGTGCGCCTCTCTGCAGCCGCTTTCCGACACAAGAAACACGTACAGTGGAGAAAAGCTGTATATTAAATAAACTATGTAAATTCAGTTCATACAGCAAAAGTGTTTGAACACTTTAATAGTTACAATACGGTCTCACTGCCAGCACAGTTAGCCGAGTGGCTGCGCAATCCATGGTGAGGCTCATCTGGCTGCAGCCTCTCTTTTCAATATGTGAACAGTAAACATGGAATTTCAGCGATTTTGAATTTTAAAAAAGACATGTAAAATTGGAGAAGTTAAATGGAAAATAACTTTTTAGTCAATTCACTGGATAAACAAAACCTTGAAGACATTTCTTTCATTTTACATTATTTCTTTGCAGATGACCTTTGAGTTGTGGAGTCTCCTAGCTGCCAATTGTCATTGATAACAGACATGATATTTATTGATGAGTTATTTTCTATTCAACATTTGATCAAGGGAGAGCGCGAACGCAGTCCCCCACTACCACAAATTATGCAGTCGAGATTCCCACATTTGGGGAATTCGCAAAGGTCAGCACAGCCGAAGTGCAATGGCTTAGCCTCGCCTTGGGTGAACCACCTTCTTGATCATGGTATCCCCCCCGACCAGGTAAGTATGAGTTGTACACATCTGGGCTTGGGTGGTCCTTACCACACACACCAAACTCACTGACGGTGTCAGGCCCCATCTAAAACCTCTTTTCTTATCATTTTATTTGTTATTTAAGCGTACTCTTAAATTAAATACTTATGATTTGTTATTTACTGTTTAATTGTGTCTTTCCACTTTTAATGTTGATGTAAAGCACTTTGAATTACCTTGTGTTGAATTGTGCTATACAAATTAACTTGCCTTGCCTTGCCTTGCCTTGCCTTGCCTTGCCTTGCCTTGCCTTGCCTAAAACAGTGAATGTATAAACTCCGATGTTGGGATCACGATTGCCCCTACCGTGAGGCAGGAGAACTACGTGCCTCACTGTGCGCCTCTCTGCAGCCGCTTTCCGACAAAAGAAACACGTACAGTGGAGAAAAGCTGTATATTAAATAAACTATGTAAATTCAGTTCATACAGCAAAAGTGTTTGAACACTTTAATAGTTACAATACGGTCTCACTGTCAGCACAGTTAGCCGAGTGGCTGCGCAATCCATGGTGAGGCTCATCTGGCTGCAGCCTCTCTTTTCAATATGTGAACAGTAAACGTGGAATTTCAGCGATTTTGAATTTTAAAAAAGACATGTAAAATTGGAGAAGTTAAATGGAAAATAACTTTTCAGTCAATTCACTGGATAAACAAAACCTTGAAGACATTTCTTTCACTTTACATTATTTCTTTGCAGATGACCTTTGAGTTGTGGAGTCTCCTAGCTGCCAATTGTCATTGATAACAGACATGATATTTATTGATGAGTTATTTTTATTCAACATTTGATCAGGGGAGAGCGCGAACGCAGTCCCCCACTACCACAAATTATGCAGTCGAGATTCCCACATTTGGGGAATTCGCAAAGGTCAGCACAGCCGAAGTGCAATGGCTTAGCCTCGCCTTGGGTGAACCACCTTCTTGATCATGGTATCTCCCCTGCCAGGTAAGTATGAGTTGTACACATCTGGGCTTGGGTGGTCCTTACCACACACACCAAACTCACTGACGGTGTAAGGATGCCATCTAAAACCTCTTTTCTTATCATTTTATTCCATTTTATTTGTTATTTAAGCGTACTCTTAAATTAAATACTTATGATTTGTTATTTGCTGTTTAATTGTGTCTTTCCACTTTTAATGTTGATGTAAAGCACTTTGAATTACCTTGTGTTGAATTGTGCTATACAAATAAACTTGCCTTGCCTTGCCTTGCCTTGCCTAAAACAGTGAATGTATAAACTCCGATGTTGGGATCACGATTGCCCCTACCGTGAGGCAGGAGAACTACGTGCCTCACTGTCCGCCTCTCTCCAGCCGCTTTCCGACTCAAGAAACACGTACAGTGGAGAAAAGCTGTATATTAAATAAACTATGTAAATTCAGTTCATACAGCAAAAGTGTTTGAACACTTTAATAGTTACAATACGGTCTCACTGTCAGCACAGTTAGCCGAGTGGCTGCGCAATCCATGGTGAGGCTCATCTGGCTGCAGCCTCTCTTTTCAATATGTGAACAGTAAACGTGGAATTTCAGCGATTTTGAATTTTAAAAAAGACATGTAAAATTGGAGAAGTTAAATGGAAAATAACTTTACAGTCAATTCACTGGATAAACAAAACCTTGAAGACATTTCTTTCACTTTACATTATTTCTTTGCAGATGACCTTTGAGTTGTGGAGTCTCCTAGCTGCCAATTGTCATTGATAACAGACATGATATTTATTGATGAGTTATTTTTTATTCAATATTTGATCAGGGGAGAGCGCGAACGCAGTCCCCCACTACCACAAATTATGCAGTCGAGATTCCCACATTTGGGGATTTCGCAAAGGTCAGCACAGCCGAAGTGCAATGGCTTAGCCTCGCCTTGGGTGAACCACCTTCTTGATCATGGTATCTCCCCTGCCAGGTAAGTATGAGTTGTACACATCTGGGCTTGGGTGGTCCTTACCACACACACCAAACTCACTGACGGTGTCAGGACGCCATCTAAAACCTCTTTTCTTATCATTTTATTTGTTATTTAAGCGTACTCTTAAATTAAATACTTATGATTTGTTATTTACTGTTTAATTGTGTCTTTCCACTTTTAATGTTGATGTAAAGCACTTTGAATTACCTTGTGTTGAATTGTGCTATACAAATAAACTTGCCTTGCCTTGCCTTGCCTTGCCTTGCCTTGCCTTGCCTTGCCTTGCCTTGCCTTGCCTTGCCTTGCCTTGCCTTGCCTAAAACAGTGAATGTATAAACTCCGATGTTGGGATCACGATTGCCCCTACCGTGAGGCAGGAGAACTACGTGCCTCACTGTGCGCCTCTCTGCAGCCGCTTTCCGACAAAAGAAACACGTACAGTGGAGAAAAGCTGTATATTAAATAAACTCTGTAAATTCAGTTCATACAGCAAAAGTGTTTGAACACTTTAATAGTTACAATACGGTCTCACTGCCAGCACAGTTAGCCGAGTGGCTGCGCAATCCATGGTGAGGCTCATCTGGCTGCAGCCTCTCTTTTCAATATGTGAACAGTAAACATGGAATTTCAGCGATTTTGAATTTTAAAAAAGACATGTAAAATTGGAGAAGTTAAATGGAAAATAACTTTTCAGTCAATTCACTGGATAAACAAAACCTTGAAAACATTTCTTTCATTT
The DNA here is from genome assembly GCF_033807715.1 of Cololabis saira. Classification (NCBI taxonomy): domain Eukaryota; kingdom Metazoa; phylum Chordata; class Actinopteri; order Beloniformes; family Belonidae; genus Cololabis; species Cololabis saira. The sequence goes on along the minus strand of NW_026906282.1, from coordinate 10,736 downwards.
TACATTATTTCTTTGCAGATGACTTTTGAGTTGTGGAGTCTCCTAGCTGCCAATTGTCATTGATAACAGACATGATATTTATTGATGAGTTATTTTTTATTCAACATTTGATCAGGGGAGAGCGCGAACGCAGTCCCCCACTACCACAAATTATGCAGTCGAGATTCCCACATTTGGGGAATTCGCAAAGGTCAGCACAGCCGAAGTGCAATGGCTTAGCCTCGCCTTGGGTGAACCACCTTCTTGATCATGGTATCTCCCCTGCCAGGTAAGTATGAGTTGTACACATCTGGGCTTGGGTGGTCCTTACCACACACACCAAACTCACTGACGGTGTCAGGACGCCATCTAAAACCTCTTTTCTTATCATTTTATTCCATTTTATTTGTTATTTAAGCGTACTCTTAAATTAAATACTTATGATTTGTTATTTACTGTTTAATTGTGTCTTTCCACTTTTAATGTTGATGTAAAGCACTTTGAATTACCTTGTGTTGAATTGTGCTATACAAATAAACTTGCCTTGCCTTGCCTTGCCTTGCCTTGCCTTGCCTTGCCTTGCCTTGCCTTGCCTTGCCTTGCCTAAAACAGTGAATGTATAAACTCCGATGTTGGGATCACGATTGCCCCTACCGTGAGGCAGGAGAACTACGTGCCTCACTGTCCGCCTCTCTCCAGCCGCTTTCCGACTCAAGAAACACGTACAGTGGAGAAAAGCTGTATATTAAATAAACTATGTAAATTCAGTTCATACAGCAAAAGTGTTTGAACACTTTAATAGTTACAATACGGTCTCACTGTCAGCACAGTTAGCCGAGTGGCTGCGCAATCCATGGTGAGGCTCATCTGGCTGCAGCCTCTCTTTTCAATATGTGAACAGTAAACGTGGAATTTCAGCGATTTTGAATTTTAAAAAAGACATGTAAAATTGGAGAAGTTAAATGGAAAATAACTTTACAGTCAATTCACTGGATAAACAAAACCTTGAAGACATTTCTTTCACTTTACATTATTTCTTTGCAGATGACCTTTGAGTTGTGGAGTCTCCTAGCTGCCAATTGTCATTGATAACAGACATGATATTTATTGATGAGTTATTTTTTATTCAATATTTGATCAGGGGAGAGCGCAAACGCAGTCCCCCACTACCACAAATTATGCAGTCGAGATTCCCACATTTGGGGAATTCGCAAAGGTCAGCACAGCCGAAGTGCAATGGCTTAGCCTCGCCTTGGGTGAACCACCTTCTTGATCATGGTATCTCCCCTGCCAGGTAAGTATGAGTTGTACACATCTGGGCTTGGGTGGTCCTTACCACACACACCAAACTCACTGACGGTGTCAGGACGCCATCTAAAACCTCTTTTCTTATCATTTTATTTGTTATTTAAGCGTACTCTTAAATTAAATACTTATGATTTGTTATTTACTGTTTAATTGTGTCTTTCCACTTTTAATGTTGATGTAAAGCACTTTGAATTACCTTGTGTTGAATTGTGCTATACAAATAAACTTGCCTTGCCTTGCCTTGCCTTGCCTTGCCTTGCCTTGCCTTGCCTTGCCTTGCCTAAAACAGTGAATGTATAAACTCCGATGTTGGGATCACGATTGCCCCTACCGTGAGGCAGGAGAACTACGTGCCTCACTGTGCGCCTCTCTGCAGCCGCTTTCCGACAAAAGAAACACGTACAGTGGAGAAAAGCTGTATATTAAATAAACTCTGTAAATTCAGTTCATACAGCAAAAGTGTTTGAACACTTTAATAGTTACAATACGGTCTCACTGCCAGCACAGTTAGCCGAGTGGCTGCGCAATCCATGGTGAGGCTCATCTGGCTGCAGCCTCTCTTTTCAATATGTGAACAGTAAACATGGAATTTCAGCGATTTTGAATTTTAAAAAAGACATGTAAAATTGGAGAAGTTAAATGGAAAATAACTTTTCAGTCAATTCACTGGATAAACAAAACCTTGAAAACATTTCTTTCATTTTACATTATTTCTTTGCAGATGACTTTTGAGTTGTGGAGTCTCCTAGCTGCCAATTGTCATTGATAACAGACATGATATTTATTGATGAGTTATTTTTTATTCAACATTTGATCAGGGGAGAGCGCGAACGCAGTCCCCCACTACCACAAATTATGCAGTCGAGATTCCCACATTTGGGGAATTCGCAAAGGTCAGCACAGCCGAAGTGCAATGGCTTAGCCTCGCCTTGGGTGAACCACCTTCTTGATCATGGTATCTCCCCTGCCAGGTAAGTATGAGTTGTACACATCTGGGCTTGGGTGGTCCTTACCACACACACCAAACTCACTGACGGTGTCAGGACGCCATCTAAAACCTCTTTTCTTATCATTTTATTCCATTTTATTTGTTATTTAAGCGTACTCTTAAATTAAATACTTATGATTTGTTATTTACTGTTTAATTGTGTCTTTCCACTTTTAATGTTGATGTAAAGCACTTTGAATTACCTTGTGTTGAATTGTGCTATACAAATAAACTTGCCTTGCCTTGCCTTGCCTTGCCTAAAACAGTGAATGTATAAACTCCGATGTTGGGATCACGATTGCCCCTACCGTGAGGCAGGAGAACTACGTGCCTCACTGTCCGCCTCTCTCCAGCCGCTTTCCGACACAAGAAACACGTACAGTGGAGAAAAGCTGTATATTAAATAAACTATGTAAATTCAGTTCATACAGCAAAAGTGTTTGAACACTTTAATAGTTACAATACGGTCTCACTGTCAGCACAGTTAGCCGAGTGGCTGCGCAATCCATGGTGAGGCTCATCTGGCTGCAGCCTCTCTTTTCAATATGTGAACAGTAAACGTGGAATTTCAGCGATTTTGAATTTTAAAAAAGACATGTAAAATTGGAGAAGTTAAATGGAAAATAACTTTACAGTCAATTCACTGGATAAACAAAACCTTGAAGACATTTCTTTCACTTTACATTATTTCTTTGCAGATGACCTTTGAGTTGTGGAGTCTCCTAGCTGCCAATTGTCATTGATAACAGACATGATATTTATTGATGAGTTATTTTTTATTCAATATTTGATCAGGGGAGAGCGCGAACGCAGTCCCCCACTACCACAAATTATGCAGTCGAGATTCCCACATTTGGGGAATTCGCAAAGGTCAGCACAGCCGAAGTGCAATGGCTTAGCCTCGCCTTGGGTGAACCACCTTCTTGATCATGGTATCTCCCCTGCCAGGTAAGTATGAGTTGTACACATCTGGGCTTGGGTGGTCCTTACCACACACACCAAACTCACTGACGGTGTCAGGACGCCATCTAAAACCTCTTTTCTTATCATTTTATTTGTTATTTAAGCGTACTCTTAAATTAAATACTTATGATTTGTTATTTACTGTTTAATTGTGTCTTTCCACTTTTAATGTTGATGTAAAGCACTTTGAATTACCTTGTGTTGAATTGTGCTATACAAATAAACTTGCCTTGCCTTGCCTTGCCTTGCCTTGCCTTGCCTTGCCTTGCCTTGCCTTGCCTTGCCTTGCCTTGCCTAAAACAGTGAATGTATAAACTCCGATGTTGGGATCACGATTGCCCCTACCGTGAGGCAGGAGAACTACGTGCCTCACTGTGCGCCTCTCTGCAGCCGCTTTCCGACAAAAGAAACACGTACAGTGGAGAAAAGCTGTATATTAAATAAACTCTGTAAATTCAGTTCATACAGCAAAAGTGTTTGAACACTTTAATAGTTACAATACGGTCTCACTGCCAGCACAGTTAGCCGAGTGGCTGCGCAATCCATGGTGAGGCTCATCTGGCTGCAGCCTCTCTTTTCAATATGTGAACAGTAAACATGGAATTTCAGCGATTTTGAATTTTAAAAAAGACATGTAAAATTGGAGAAGTTAAATGGAAAATAACTTTTCAGTCAATTCACTGGATAAACAAAACCTTGAAAACATTCCTTTCATTTTACATTATTTCTTTGCAGATGACTTTTGAGTTGTGGAGTCTCCTAGCTGCCAATTGTCATTGATAACAGACATGATATTTATTGATGAGTTATTTTTTATTCAACATTTGATCAGGGGAGAGCGCGAACGCAGTCCCCCACTACCACAAATTATGCAGTCGAGATTCCCACATTTGGGGAATTCGCAAAGGTCAGCACAGCCGAAGTGCAATGGCTTAGCCTCGCCTTGGGTGAACCACCTTCTTGATCATGGTATCTCCCCTGCCAGGTAAGTATGAGTTGTACACATCTGGGCTTGGGTGGTCCTTACCACACACACCAAACTCACTGACGGTGTCAGGACGCCATCTAAAACCTCTTTTCTTATCATTTTATTCCATTTTATTTGTTATTTAAGCGTACTCTTAAATTAAATACTTATGATTTGTTATTTACTGTTTAATTGTGTCTTTCCACTTTTAATGTTGATGTAAAGCACTTTGAATTACCTTGTGTTGAATTGTGCTATACAAATAAACTTGCCTTGCCTTGCCTTGCCTTGCCTAAAACAGTGAATGTATAAACTCCGATGTTGGGATCACGATTGCCCCTACCGTGAGGCAGGAGAACTACGTGCCTCACTGTCCGCCTCTCTCCAGCCGCTTTCCGACACAAGAAACACGTACAGTGGAGAAAAGCTGTATATTAAATAAACTATGTAAATTCAGTTCATACAGCAAAAGTGTTTGAACACTTTAATAGTTACAATACGGTCTCACTGTCAGCACAGTTAGCCGAGTGGCTGCGCAATCCATGGTGAGGCTCATCTGGCTGCAGCCTCTCTTTTCAATATGTGAACAGTAAACGTGGAATTTCAGCGATTTTGAATTTTAAAAAAGACATGTAAAATTGGAGAAGTTAAATGGAAAATAACTTTACAGTCAATTCACTGGATAAACAAAACCTTGAAGACATTTCTTTCACTTTACATTATTTCTTTGCAGATGACCTTTGAGTTGTGGAGTCTCCTAGCTGCCAATTGTCATTGATAACAGACATGATATTTATTGATGAGTTATTTTTTATTCAATATTTGATCAGGGGAGAGCGCGAACGCAGTCCCCCACTACCACAAATTATGCAGTCGAGATTCCCACATTTGGGGAATTCGCAAAGGTCAGCACAGCCGAAGTGCAATGGCTTAGCCTCGCCTTGGGTGAACCACCTTCTTGATCATGGTATCTCCCCTGCCAGGTAAGTATGAGTTGTACACATCTGGGCTTGGGTGGTCCTTACCACACACACCAAACTCACTGACGGTGTCAGGACGCCATCTAAAACCTCTTTTCTTATCATTTTATTTGTTATTTAAGCGTACTCTTAAATTAAATACTTATGATTTGTTATTTACTGTTTAATTGTGTCTTTCCACTTTTAATGTTGATGTAAAGCACTTTGAATTACCTTGTGTTGAATTGTGCTATACAAATAAACTTGCCTTGCCTTGCCTTGCCTTGCCTTGCCTTGCCTTGCCTTGCCTTGCCTTGCCTTGCCTTGCCTTGCCTTGCCTTGCCTAAAACAGTGAATGTATAAACTCCGATGTTGGGATCACGATTGCCCCTACCGTGAGGCAGGAGAACTACGTGCCTCACTGTGCGCCTCTCTGCAGCCGCTTTCCGACAAAAGAAACACGTACAGTGGAGAAAAGCTGTATATTAAATAAACTCTGTAAATTCAGTTCATACAGCAAAAGTGTTTGAACACTTTAATAGTTACAATACGGTCTCACTGCCAGCACAGTTAGCCGAGTGGCTGCGCAATCCATGGTGAGGCTCATCTGGCTGCAGCCTCTCTTTTCAATATGTGAACAGTAAACATGGAATTTCAGCGATTTTGAATTTTAAAAAAGACATGTAAAATTGGAGAAGTTAAATGGAAAATAACTTTTCAGTCAATTCACTGGATAAACAAAACCTTGAAAACATTTCTTTCATTTTACATTATTTCTTTGCAGATGACTTTTGAGTTGTGGAGTCTCCTAGCTGCCAATTGTCATTGATAACAGACATGATATTTATTGATGAGTTATTTTTTATTCAACATTTGATCAGGGGAGAGCGCGAACGCAGTCCCCCACTACCACAAATTATGCAGTCGAGATTCCCACATTTGGGGAATTCGCAAAGGTCAGCACAGCCGAAGTGCAATGGCTTAGCCTCGCCTTGGGTGAACCACCTTCTTGATCATGGTATCTCCCCTGCCAGGTAAGTATGAGTTGTACACATCTGGGCTTGGGTGGTCCTTACCACACACACCAAACTCACTGACGGTGTCAGGACGCCATCTAAAACCTCTTTTCTTATCATTTTATTCCATTTTATTTGTTATTTAAGCGTACTCTTAAATTAAATATGATTTGTTATTTACTGTTTAATTGTGTCTTTCCACTTTTAATGTTGATGTAAAGCACTTTGAATGACCTTGTGTTGAATTGTGCTATACAAATAAACTTGCCTTGCCTTGCCTTGCCTTGCCTTGCCTTGCCTTGCCTTGCCTTGCCTCGCCTTGCCTCGCCTTGCCTCGCCTTGCCTCGCCTTGCCTTGCCTAAAACAGTGAATGTATAAACTCCGATGTTGGAATCACGATTGCCCCTACCATGAGTCAGGAGAACTACGTGCCTCACTGTCCGCCTCTCTCCAGCCGCTTTCCGACTCAAGAAACACGTACAGTGGAGAAAAGCTGTATATTAAATAAACTATGTAAATTCAGTTCATACAGCAAAAGTGTTTGAACACTTTAATAGTTACAATACGGTCTCACTGCCAGCAGTTAGCCGAGTGGTTGCGCAATCCATGGTGAGGCTCATCTGGCTGTAGCCTCTCTTTTCAATATGTGAACAATAAACGTCGAATTTCAGCCATTTTGAATTTTAAAAAATACATGTAAAATTGGAGAAGTTAAATGGAAAATAACTTTACAGTCAATTCACTGGATAAACAAAACCTTGAAGACATTTCTTTCATTTTCCATTATTTCTTTGCAGAAGACTTTTGAATTGTGGAGTCTCCTAGCTGCCAATTGTCATTGATAACAGACATGATATTTATTGATGAGTTATTTTCTATTCAACATTTGATCAGGGGAGAGCGCGAACGCAGTCCCCCACTACCACAAATTATGCAGTCGAGATTCCCACATTTGGGGAATTCGCAAAGGTCAGCACAGCCGAAGTGCAATGGCTTAGCCTCGCCTTGGGTGAACCACCTTCTTGATCATGGTATCTCCCCTGCCAGGTAAGTATGAGTTGTACACATCTGGGCTTGGGTGGTCCTTACCACACACACCAAACTCACTGACGGTGTCAGGACGCCATCTAAAACCTCTTTTCTTATCATTTTATTCCATTTTATTTGTTATTTAAGCGTACTCTTAAATTAAATATGATTTGTTATTTACTGTTTAATTGTGTCTTTCCACTTTTAATGTTGATGTAAAGCACTTTGAATGACCTTGTGTTGAATTGTGCTATACAAATAAACTTGCCTTGCCTTGCCTTGCCTTGCCTTGCCTTGCCTTGCCTTGCCTTGCCTTGCCTTGCCTTGCCTTGCCTTGCCTTGCCTAAAACAGTGAATGTATAAACTCCGATGTTGGGATCACGATTGCCCCTACCGTGAGGCAGGAGAACTACGTGCCTCACTGTCCGCCTCTCTGCAGCCGCTTTCCGACTCAAGAAACACGTACAGTGGAGAAAAGCTGTATATATGTATATATGTATATATGTATATATACATATATACAGCTTTTCTCCACTGTACGTGTTTCTTGAGTATGTAAAGTGTTGCTTGACCGCAGCACCTTCCTGGCACGGCGTGCACTTGTGTCGGTTGCCTTTGTCCCAAACGCCTAGATGGCCGGCTCCCTTTGCAGCTCCGCCCTCTGACACGCACCTGTAGCAGGCTCACCTGAGGAAATGGTTGAAGTGGAAATGAAATAACAAAAAGGAAAGGAAAGAACTGAAGAACAAGACACAGACAGCAACATCAGCTGGCCCTGAGATTTCAGTGGGCAAACTCAGACTGACCTCTTGGTCACAGCTTTTTCTTTTGCACAGTTTCAAAAAAAATCGGCCGTTAGACCGAGCCCCCAAAAATATGGTCAACTCATTGACGTTACTCTCCACGGAAGTCTTTAGTAAAAGGCGAAAGACTTGTGCGTTATGAAGAGAAACACGAGCAAGTACGGAAAAGAGCACGGGAGCGGCAGCCTAGGCACGTGAGCCGCGTCACTGTACTCCTGGTGAGCTCTACGGATCCCCGGGGCCACGGCTCTTCGGCCTGACATCGTCCTATTATCGAAGGCCTGGCCGGCCTCAGGCGCAGGACAGAGATTTGCTCCTCCCCCTTCACGCCGGTCAGTCGGTGGCACCACCAGGGCCGTATTACACGTTTGTGACGTCGCCCTCTTCTTTTTCTTCAAGCTGAAGCTGCAAGGAACAACACCGCCTGAGGCAAGGCTCGGCGCTCCTCAGCTGCTGAGCCACTGCGTTATTTTATTATTTTTTTTACAAGAGAAAGAAAGCGAAGCGTGCACCATTCCCAGCGGCACTGCAGTACCGGGGCGATGCTTGGAGTGAACGGAGCTAGCTCCTTTTTCAACTCCCGCTGCCAAAAATCGGCTTAATATGTTGTCCTCATATAGAGGACATATCAGATATTAAACTGATAAGAACAGATACTACACTTGATCTTAGCCAAAAGGCCGAGAAGCGATAACTCCAAAGTGTTGCTTGACCGCAGCGCCTTCCTGGCACGGCGTGCACTTGTGTCGGTTCCCTTTTTCCCAAACGCCTAGATGGCCGGCTCCCTTTGCAGCTCCGCCCTCTGACACGCACCTGTAGCAGGCTCACCTGAGGAAATGGTTGAAGTGGAAATGAAATAACAAAAAGGAAAGGAAAGAACTGAAGAACAAGACACAGACAGCAACATCGCAACATCAGCTTGCCCTGAGATTGCAGTGGGCAAAACTCAGACTGACCTCTTGGTCACAGCTTTTTCTTTTGTACAGTCTCAAAAAAGCTCGGCCGTTAGACCGAGCCCCCAAAAATTTGGTCAACTCATTGACGTTACTCTCCACGGAAGTCTTTAGTAAAAGGCGAAAGACTTGTGCGTTATGAAGAGAAACACGAGCAAGTACGGAAAAGAGCACGGGAGCGGCAGCCTAGGCACGTGAGCCGCGTCACTGTACTCCTGGTGAGCTCTACGGATCCCCGGGGCCACGCCTCTTCGGCCTGACATCGTCCTATTATCGAAGGCCTGGCCGGCCTCAGGCGCAGGACAGAGATTTGCTCCTCCCCCTTCGGTGGCACCACCAGGGCCGTATTACACGTTTGTGACGTCGCCTCTTCTTTTTCTTCAAGCTGAAGCTGCAAGGAACAACACCGCCTGAGGCAAGGCTCGGTGCTCCTCAGCTGCTGAGCCACTGCGTTATTTTATTATTTTTTTTACAAGAGAAAGAAAGCGAAGCGTGCACCATTCCCGGCGGCACTGCAGTACCGGGGCGATGCTTGGAGTGAACGGAGCTAGCTCCTTTTTCAACTCCCGCTGCCAAAAATCGGCTTAATATGTTGTCCTCATATAGAGGACATATCAGATATTAAACTGATAAGAACAGATTTTTTCTTTCGAAAAGATTTATTGATACTGGATCATTGGATCATCACAACATAAGCTTCCAATATTAACATTACAATTTTACAACTTACATATCACTATTACATGCAACAATTTAATAAATTAGTGACCTTAAAACCTGTTTTTCAAACAATTGTAAATGGTAAAAAGGATAAAATCAACATTTCCTTGTGTAAAAGGCTTATGTTCCAGTGTGAGTGACTGCGTTCAATGTCCATGTTCAGTAAAAAGGAATGCATTAAATAAAATGTGTCCAATTCCCTCGTTGTACAGAAGCGGGGTGAGTCCCTACCAAGGATGACTCATTCCGCCGCCCCAAACAGTAGCTCTCTCGGGTTCCTGTCCCAGTGCTCAGAGGGGATCCCCCCCTGCTGCTCCTTCCCACCAGCCTCGCCCGGAGAGCCAGGCCGTTGCTGCTTTGACCTTTCTGTGTGTTGCTCCGGCTCCTTCGTCCGAATGGGCACAGAGGCGATGCTTCTTTGTGGCTGTATCCTAGGCCTACCGCCTGCAGCACCGGCCAGTTGGACCATTGCTGCGGCCATCTGGAGTACAGCCACGGGGGAAGCTGCTTGTGCTTTCTTACCAGCAAGTTCCTGGAGGTCCACATAGCGTCTTTGCTGGCGGTCAGGGCGAGCCACTGTTTGGCAAAGTATTTTCCTTTCAGGTTAACCCTCTGGCTCACCCCATACAGCACTAGCTGTGCTGTTAGGACCTCCCTTGCTGGTAAGTACGGGAATTACAAGGAGCCGGCCATTGCCCACTGGTCTACGGCAGCGCTGCACTCCCAGAACAGGTGCCTCACCGACTCAGGTGCGCTACAACCTTGTCGGGGGCAGTTGGAGATCGCCGACATTCCTCGGGAGTGCATAACGACCTGACCGGGAGGATCTCATGAGCCATCATCGATGACAGGTCCCGGAGTCTGTTTGGGAGGGCGGAATGGTTCACATTGCGCCAAACTATGGAGGGCTCACCAAATGTGAGCCGCCGCACTGGACGCACTGGTTTCTGCTCCTGCACAAACGAGGTCAGACAGCGGTGGTTAGATAAAATATGTAACACTCTGGGCTCTAACTGTCGATTTCCATTTCTAAACTTGATTGTTAAAATGA